>NW_019385862.1:75447-107477 GCF_000671375.1 Centruroides sculpturatus | reverse complement strand
GGAGGAAGACGGCGATATTACATTTAGAATAAATTCTGGAATTTTCAAAAATAGGAGAAGAATTAATAAAATTTAGTTAATAATTATGTTAAAAGTATACAAAATTTTATTAATTCTTCAACCATTTTTGAAAATTCCAGAATTTATTCTAAATGCAATATCGCCGTCTTCCTCCGCGACCCTTTCACTTCTAAAAGTTTGCATAACTGTGTTAAACTACTATAAAGTAGTGCAACATTTGATTGCTAATAACTCTGATCAATACTTTTAGTGAATGCTACAAATTTAAAATAGAGTTTGTATACTTTTAACGTAGTTATTAACTAAATTTTATTAAAATTTATTAGAAGACACTCCGACAGTTCCCTTGTAAGAAGAAATTTTTTGTAAAATTTCCCCCCCACAGGGGAAGTGTTATACATTTATAATAGATACATTTTGAGCCACAACAACGTGTGGCGGGGTCTGCTAGTTCAAAATAAAGAGAATATTTGGTCATTTTAAAATTAATTTTCTTATTTAGAGGTTTATTTTACATTGTCTTTTTAAAACTGTATTATAATTTAAAATTTAAATATCCCTCTCAATGACATACTTTAAATTTAATAAAATTAAATAAAAAAGTGAAATTAGTTTCAATGATATTATACCATATATACAATTTGGAACCATTACATGTCAATCCTCCCATGTTGTGACAACATCACTAAAATGGTCAATGTCAGAAAATCATATATAAAATCTTATTTTAATATTTACTTAATTTACCTTTCCACTTTTCCCTGATTTCATCCTTGCTATAACTTCCTAAATCGTTTGATCAGTCCAGAACAAATTTTCAGAGTTATTTTCTAGGATCTTATGAAAACTATAGTCTATACCTGGACATCTTACTGATTTCACCTTCTTGACACTTTGTGATAGTTTTAGGTTAATTCATTATTACATAAATATGCATTGTGTAATAATGAAGGTGCCATGTAGTCCCTGAGTCATAATCTTAGTGATGTTTTCAAAGATTATATGGTCTTCTTCCAAATTTTGGTAGCTCTGCCAAAATAATGATGATGATTTGAGCTGGCCAAATATAACCAAACTAATAATATGGTTTTATTTTTAATGTTTATCTCTAATTACTTTTTTACCTAGGCATCACTAAGCTTGTTTGTTTGTTTATATGTGTATGTAATAAAATCAGAATACTTTAGTAGTAAAGTTTTTTATAAATGTATTAACTGTTGTAATTGTATTAAAATTGACTAATTGTGAATATTTTTAATATTACTGTATATCTGATTTAATAAGTATTCTTTAATATAACTATAAAAATTTTACATTAAGACAAATTTGTTTTCATTTATATCAAGGCATTATTAAAAAGAATTGAATCAGCTAAACCATCAAGAGATATTAGTAGAACCCATTTATTAAGAGATTATGAACGATTATCAAGTTTTTCATACTCTTCAAGATCATCCTCAAGACCACAATCTGCAACTAGAAAACCATACCATTCAGGACGGAATTCTCTCCAGCAATCAGTTCGATCAAGCAGCTTAACTAGTCTACAATCATCTAACAAGTTAAATCCAATCTCTGTTACCCAGAGCAAACAAAAAAATGTTAGACCTTTTTCTACTTCTTCCAAATCTTATACAATGAAACAGAATCAAGCATCAGATTGTAGAAGTTGAGACAAATTTTTTAGATTAAACATTAGAAATGAAAAATATTTAACTATAAAAAAAAAGAAAAAAAAAAGAAAAATTGGAATTCTCTTTCAAAATTGTAATTATCAAAAATAAGATAAGCATCCAAGTCAAAATAAATATTTTTTATGCAGACAGTCAGCATATATGTTAATCTTATTTAAAAATTATCACTCTCTCTTATCTGGATTTTTCTAACATCCAGATCACTCACACCCACATTAGTTTAGATATGGGAGAGTCTACTATAATGGTCAGTGATAGCTGCTTGTAAAATGGCACATTTTCCATTTTTTCCATTTATGTGTTGATGCTTAATGGATTATCCATGACTGATTTCCAAGCTGTGGAGTTTTGGCATCCTTGCTGTTCATGCAAATTTTCTTGATTGTGGTCTTAAAGCTTTTCCAAACTTCTAGTGTTCTGAGTTTTTGCACATTAAAATTTGTTTTAATTAGTTTGGCTTCCTCCCAGGTGATTGATATAACAACAGCATTACGCAGTGTGGAAAAGTGTGCAAGGTTATTTGTAACACATCAAGAAAGTGTTCAGTCAATGGTTCTCTAGTGTAAATGAACAAGGTGTTACATATCAGTGATCCAAAGCTGAAAAATAAGACAAAGTAGTTAGCTAAGAAGCTGACAACAAAGATTTCAAAGCAACAGGTGGTTGGTTGCCTCAGTAGAAATCTAGGCATGACATTAAATTTAAGAAAGTACAATACTTGGTGAGAAGAACAATGGCTGAACATATAAGTGCTGAATAATAAAAATCCACAAACCTATCCAACTTACTTCAAAAATTTTCTGCAGATAAATATATGTATTAAAATTGATAAAACAGATATGTTTTATTTAGTGACAGTGGACACTTTCCTATCTAAAAACATTCAACACTGATTTAAAGAAAACAATGGGTCACATAAATGTGTTATGCCGCTCACTTGTCTGAAAATGATAAAAAGAAGCTTTTGATTATTAAAAAAAACACTTGGCACTTTAAAGAACTTAGAATGAACAATTTAGCAGTTTTATATTATAAAAATACAAGAATGATTTCTGAAATTTTTAAGAAATAGCTAATAAGTTGTAATATGAAACTATAACAAAAGTTAAGAAAAGGTCTGTGCATTTTGCAAATCATGTAGCACATTTTCATTTAAATTTTAAAAAAATATCCATATGGAATTTTTGTCTCCCAATGTCACATCATTGGTGGTTAGTGGTTTAGGAATTATAAAAAATTTAAAGATGTATTGAAGAAAATTAGTAAACTGCATCCATGACACAATTGAAGCAATTAATGTTTGAAACATAAGTTTACATTAAATTGAAATTGTTTTTAGCATAAATAGTTATTTCTTTTGATCAGTACCATTTGTTCCTGAATTTANTAAATATTATAAAAAAATTGTAGCTTATAAATATTTTTCTGACTCTTAATTATCATTAAGATAATTTTAAAATTTATATGGAAAGTTGTAGGCTTTTAATATTCATGAAATAGAAAATTTTTTTTAATCTTAATTGATTGACAAAGTAAAAAAATCCTTTAAATTAGCAATTATCAAAATTTAATGTGCAAGTAACATTTGGCTATTTTTAATAACTGAACAATCTTATGAAGACTATTAAAAATAGCCAAGAACATTAATTGTGCATTAAATGTTTGATAGTTGCTGATTTAAAAGCTTTTGGTGCTTAGAAAACTTTTTGATGATATTCTGAGATGTTTGAATTTATTTATTTTCTTTTTCAGAAATTAGCAATGAAAAATAATCTTAAAAAAAGGAAACAAATAAAATCTTAATGAAGACATAACTATGGCATAAATAATAATAAAAATTTATTCACATTTGAAAAGAAGCATTCTAATATTTCAATCCAAAATTTAAATGTAAATTAGTTTCAAAATAGAATTTCTTACAAGTCATTACAATTGATTCTTAAGATTATTAACTGTAAAGTTATTGGAAATTTTCAGTTTTTCATTTTAATTCTTTATTTTTTTATCTTCAAATTAACAATATTGTCACTATTTAAAGTTATCATTTAAAGGATAGTAAAGCCTCAGAATATCATTAAATATTTTTCATTGACATTAATAGTAATTATATTATTTCTTTATAAGTTTCAAACACATAAAGAAAAAAAAAGAAGTGAATGTATCTTTGATTATGATATAAATATTTTAAACTTTAAATAAATTCTTAATTTTTGTAATACTTTTTTATATTTTTATAAAGTTGAATATAATATAAATATATTTGAGTTTATGGTGATTTTACCATTGTTACAACTGTTTAATATTAGAACTTTTGTCTTCCAGTTTCTATATTACAGTATTAATTATATATTAATGCTTCCATAGAGCTGTCATAAGGTATATGAATAAAATAAATGACATGTAAACAAAAAAACATAACACTTGTCTGAATGCATATATAGGACTGAAATGTCATAAAATATTTTAATTTGGAATAGTTTGATGAAACAGTTTATTTTACATTAATCAAATATAATTTATCTAATGAGAATACTTTCTTGCAAATTATTTATATTGCTGTTATTCAGGATTTTGTACAAATTAATCTTAAGTGAAATTAAGTATTATTGTGGGCTATAAAAATTTAATATAAATGATTTCTGAAATTAATTCTAAATAATAACAATAAGTTTAAACAATTTCAAAATTTACAAAAAATATCTTGAAAATTATTTAAGAAGCTTTAATATTTATGTAAAGTTTTGAGTGAGATACATTCATCAAATAGCAAGGAATTTGATTTGAACATGCTAATCTAATCCTGAAAATTTATATCTAAGCAGTAATCACTTAAAAGTGGTAGATCTTTAAATATTATGACACACACACCTTATATTGCTACTTTATTGTTTTAAAGGAATGTTCATTTAAAGTAATAAAGTAGCAATATAAGGTGTGTGTGTCATAATATTTAAGGAGTCTGAATATATGTTGAAGATCATTAAATAATTATGTTTCTTAAATAGTTTTCAAAATAACAGTATAACATGAAAACTGCTTCTTTGATATGATATTCTTTTTTTTTAAATATTATTTGATCTGAACACAGATATTTGAATAATTTAAGATTATGGTATTTCATTTTTTTTAAATTTTGTTATTTGTTCTAATATTATTTTATTAATATTGAATTAACTTGAAATTTTTTGGATTCATTTTTCATTTTCCACTTTTTTAATCATTCAGATTTCTTAGGTAAAGATAAAATACTGTCTGCTCATTGATTAGACATCATAAAAACATATAATAGCTAAACAGTTCTATTATCTAAACTCACATGTCACTAAAACTGTGAAATGTAACAATTTTGCCTATGCCTCAGGGATTTACAGAATTCATGCATTTTATAAATCAGGTTAGGTCATGTTGGAACAACACTTATGAACTTGTTAAAACTGTGTTGATAAATATCCTTGATGATTATCTTGTCTAAAATTTCAGTGAATAAAAGATATCAATTGATATTTATAAGGAATGTTTCTATTCATTCAGTTAGATAAAATTTTCAGATTGAACTGAATGAAATGTAGATTATGAATACAGAATTAAACATAATGTGTAACATGTTAGAAATCATACATTCAAAAAGCATTTTACATTAAATAGATTATATATGATTTTTTACTTATGGTTATTATTTGAGGGAAATTTTATGACATCTGCTATTCAAATTCATTACCTTTTTGCTACTTTTTAAAAATTATTTTATAAATATTGTTTTGTGATTTTAAATATTTCATATTAATTTACTGTTATATTTAAAATTTAATAAAATATTGTAGGAAGGAAAACAAAGAAATGGTCTTTGGTATAAAAAAGTAATTTTTTGTGAGTTCTTAAGCATTTTTGGAATCTAAAATTTCTATTTTTAGATTTCGTAAAATTAGAGGGCTGCAATTTGAAAAAATTGTAGACCTATAAATTTTCACTTTTGTCCATTGTGTCTTTCCTTCCTTAATGTCTAAAACAGTGCTAGATAGATGAAAGTCAAGACCACATATGGAAAGCTTAGGTGCAGATTAACTATATACAAACTTTGCTTTGGGCCAGAAGTCACATTATTTCAGTTCAAAAATTTTTCTCTGAATGGAGTTAGATAGATTACCAGCATGACTTCATTGTTAACAGGAAAAGTATGATGTACAAGAGCAAGACACTACTAAACTTAAGTGTATTGTGACATTGTCACAATACACTTAAGTTTAGTAGTGTCTTGTTCAATGTTCAACATTGTTCAAGTGTCTTGTTCAATGTTACTTTAAAAAATAATTATGTATTGTGACATTGTCACAATACATAATTATTTTTTAAAGTAACATTGAAATTGAATTCAAACTAGAAAAAATTGATCAAATTTTTATGTTTCAATTTAATTATGGGTTATTATAGAACAAATATTCACCATAAAAAGATAATCTAAAAATGTAAATTTTAATTCCCAAAAATATTTAAGTATTCATTGAAGACTTGACCTGTGTATTCTGCTGTTTCTGTAATGGTTATAAATCAGAGTCCTGACTGACTGACTGATTTTTATTTTAAATATTTCTTGTTTTATTATTTAATTATAATGACATTCCAGTTTATTATTTTGTCAATATTTTTATCTTTGTAAATTTGAAGAATTGACTTTTGTTTTGATATAATTTTGACTGTATCATAATTTATGATATATATTTTTATATTAACATCGTAAATCTTCCATGAAATGCATATTTGTTTTTTTACAAATGTATAAAGATTTTGCTTTGTTTGAAAACTATTCATTTCTAATTTAAAGGGTTTTTATTAAATTAACTATTGTAGATTATTTACTGAATTTTTATATGGTTACAATTCATTTAGTAATTTCTAATTGCAAAGTTTTCCTCTGAATTTATACGTATATTGTTTATTTGGTAATGAGGATAAATACTTTATATGCTTAGTTTGATTAAAATATATATTTATGTTTAAACTGAAGATATTGTCCAAAAATCAAATAGCATTAAACATAAATTTATACCATTTTATTTTTCAGACTATATCATTTCTGTATACCTATAATTCTGATCACAGAAAATTCTGTTTATGTTTGTAATGTTACCATTTGTTTAATGATATATTTTAACTAATCAATGCTAAGAATATTGTTTGTGAATGAATTTTAAAAACACAATATAATTTATGAAATACAGTAGAGTGTCGATTATCCGAATCAGTTGGGGACTGGAGTTGTTCGGAAGATCTGTGTTTCGGATAACCGATTATGTACAAAAAAATATATTCATTTATCCCATCTTGACATTTTTCTCCGTTGTGTGTCACTTCGCATTGAATTTTCATCGATGTTAAGCCTAACGAAGACTATTGTATCGTTAAAAATTATTTTTTTATTTTGTACGAACAAAATAAATATATTGAAAAATATAAAAACAATAAAAAAATTATACTTCAGAAGTTAATTTAGTATCAAAAACGTAAAATATTTGAGGAGCCCAAGACAGCCAAAAATTGCAGCGCCACAGCACTGGCGAAAATTTAAATTTGCCGGCTGGAATTCTTTCAGATGATTGACTTTTGGATAATCGATGCTCTACTGTATATACTTTATTAGTTAAAATTAATTTTTATTCATTAATAAACTAATAAGGCTTAAGCTATTCTTTTCGAAAAATGAAAGTATTTCAATTATTTTATATTAGTTATATGCCCTTTGGCTGTATGTCCCTTTATATTAGTTGTATGTATTTTATATTATTTTTCTAAATGTAATGAATTTTACAAGATAGCAAATCTAAAGATGTTTCCAGTAAAAATTGTCAGATCATTACTTTTGTTAAAATAGACTAAAAGTTATAAAAAATTTAAATACAATAGATTTCAGTTAAAGTGTCATAGTTTAATCAACGCAGTTATTTATTTTGGACAAATCTTACACCAAAAACATATCAAGAAAGTAATCAGAGTTTGTTCATTTATTTGGGATAATATGCCATTTAATTGTACAGTGATTGTTAGATAGTTTACCTGATGACATTGAGATAATTACTGAATAATCTATTATTGATTCATTCAGTACCACAAATGTGTATTTGGGAAGTGTAATGATTCTACTTGTAGTATGCTGTGTATAACAGGAAATATTTAAATGATGCAAGCATAAAGGCAAGAATATAGAGTCATGAAGTGCTACTGAAGCTGGAATTATTAACAAAATGATTTACAAATAACCTTACACACTTTTCTGCAGTATATAGTGTTTGTTTTTGTATACCAAATTATATTCTAAGCATATGTTTTTGGCTCAATTTAGGGCCCACTTCACGCTTACACCAAAAAATCGAGGGCAAGTAGAGAATTCTATTACAAATTTCAGAATGTTTTCATATGTTCTTTTACATCACTGCTATAACTGACTTGATCTTTTGAACTTAAAGTTGGTTTTAAAGATTATCATTATTAACTTCTCAAAATTTCATATTTTTAATTCATACAAAATAAATACAATAAAAATTTATAAATAATACAGTAGATTCTCCCAAATCTGGCCCTCCCATATCCAGACTGATCAAAGGCAACTGAAAGTTTTTGAAAATACAGTATTGTACATGATTTCAAATCTTACCTTTCCATACTGCAGTGTGTACATTTAAAGTTTTTTTTTTTTTAAGGTTGAAGTTTATAGAAGAGCACAATAATACATCAATTTGATATTATTCCATTGATGTGATAATAATGAAGCATTGGCATGATGTAGCAGCTTGTCAGCAAATTGAGAAGAACATAACAAACAATTTTAACACAGTACTTTGAAAATTAATTGTAATTATCAAAAATAAGATAAGCATCCAAGTCAAAATAAATATTTTTTATGCAGACAGTCAGCATATATGTTAATCTTATTTAAAAATTATCACTCTCTCTTATCTGGATTTTTCTAACATCCAGATCACTCACACCCACATTAGTTTAGATATGGGAGAGTCTACTATAATGGTCAGTGATAGCTGCTTGTAAAATGGCACATTTTCCATTTTTTCCATTTATGTGTTGATGCTTAATGGATTATCCATGACTGATTTCCAAGCTGTGGAGTTTTGGCATCCTTGCTGTTCATGCAAATTTTCTTGATTGTGGTCTTAAAGCTTTTCCAAACTTCTAGTGTTCTGAGTTTTTGCACATTAAAATTTGTTTTAATTAGTTTGGCTTCCTCCCAGGTGATTGATATAACAACAGCATTACGCAGTGTGGAAAAGTGTGCAAGGTTATTTGTAACACATCAAGAAAGTGTTCAGTCAATGGTTCTCTAGTGTAAATGAACAAGGTGTTACATATCAGTGATCCAAAGCTGAAAAATAAGACAAAGTAGTTAGCTAAGAAGCTGACAACAAAGATTTCAAAGCAACAGGTGGTTGGTTGCCTCAGTAGAAATCTAGGCATGACATTAAATTTAAGAAAGTACAATACTTGGTGAGAAGAACAATGGCTGAACATATAAGTGCTGAATAATAAAAATCCACAAACCTATCCAACTTACTTCAAAAATTTTCTGCAGATAAATATATGTATTAAAATTGATAAAACAGATATGTTTTATTTAGTGACAGTGGACACTTTCCTATCTAAAAACATTCAACACTGATTTAAAGAAAACAATGGGTCACATAAATGTGTTATGCCGCTCACTTGTCTGAAAATGATAAAAAGAAGCTTTTGATTATTAAAAAAAACACTTGGCACTTTAAAGAACTTAGAATGAACAATTTAGCAGTTTTATATTATAAAAATACAAGAATGATTTCTGAAATTTTTAAGAAATAGCTAATAAGTTGTAATATGAAACTATAACAAAAGTTAAGAAAAGGTCTGTGCATTTTGCAAATCATGTAGCACATTTTCATTTAAATTTTAAAAAAATATCCATATGGAATTTTTGTCTCCCAATGTCACATCATTGGTGGTTAGTGGTTTAGGAATTATAAAAAATTTAAAGATGTATTGAAGAAAATTAGTAAACTGCATCCATGACACAATTGAAGCAATTAATGTTTGAAACATAAGTTTACATTAAATTGAAATTGTTTTTAGCATAAATAGTTATTTCTTTTGATCAGTACCATTTGTTCCTGAATTTATTTTTATTGCTTTTTTTGCAGAGTTTTTTTTATTTATTATTTATATTTTTATTAAAAAGTATTTCTTTTGTTTATTAAACAGTAGTTTGTTTCTTGTTTTATATATTTTCAACTCTTTATGTGAACATTTTATATGTTGTGACAGCTGCTTAATTGGGCCAGTTTTCTAATCCTAATACATTCCAATTAACCAGAATCCACTGTACACCAAGATTGTATGATCATAGTTTGATGTACAATAGAAGCTAAAAATGTAATTTTAAAAATTTTGTATTGATTCTTGAGAATCCAATTATATATATTTTAATGTGAAATATATTTAAACAATTAAAAAAATTTTTTCTCATATTCAATTGATAGTTTCTTACTTTAAAAACTAAAAATGTGTAAAGAATGCAATTTCAAGTTCTTGTAGATTAGTTTTTGTTGACCTATTTTAAAATAATACTTAATTTTTTATTAGTTAATATATTTTTTACCTTAAATGCATTTTTTGAGAATTATGAAATTTACACAACTTCTAAAGGGTTCTTCTCTATTCTGGGAATAGAAAATTTCCAGAGATATAATATTTTAGAACTCTCAGCAATATCAAAATTTTGTATATTCTTTAGTATCTTTATAAAATATAATGCATAAGTTGATTATTTTATTGGGTATAGGTCTTGAAAGTTTGGGAAGAATAGGCCTCAATTTGAAAATCACAGAATTTTAAAATTTTGCCAAATTTTGAGAGTTGGCAACACTAATTTGAAGATGAACATTAATTTACAACTGTAAATTATTGCATAGTGATTTATTATATGATTGTTTGTTGCTAGACATAATTATATCATTGAATTCAGTTTAGCAATGAATGAAAGTTTTGCATCATGAAAAAAAGATTTGATAAGAAGGAAGAAAATATTTCTTCAGACTATCTTTTTTATCCTATCAAGATCAAGACTACAAAACTAAACCTAAGTGAAAAGGAAGTTGATATATTATATCTAGTTGAAATCAGTTAGGGACCAGAAAAAATAATTCTTTTAAGAAAGTAAGAGCAGAAAGTAATACAAACCAAAACACGTCCAAACATACAGGCCTTCGAAAAGGAAGAGAGTTTCAGAGAGGTCCAAGTGAAAAGAAGGTAAGTTAAATTTTATGTAATCTTCCTGTATACTGCATATTAGATATTAAGATTACAATAATGACAAATTTGCAATATTAAAAAAGTAAATAGTTAATGAAAACAAAAGTATTCTATCCTCAGATATAGTCTTAAACTCAACATTCTGTTCATGCATTGTGTGTTCTCAACATGTTTGTTTCTGTTGTTGTTGATTCTTTTGGATATAGCATTCATAATGTCAACAGCCATCTTATATTAATTAATATTGGCTCACTGTTGGATCTTGCAACAATCTAATAAAAAGTTTGGAGTGATCAAAGTCAACAATCTTCTGTTGATCAAGAATGAATAGAATTGCATTTATTTTTACAAAATACAGAAAAAGTCCCAAAAGACAAATGATATTTGCCCTCAAAAATAATAAAAATAAAAGTAATCAACAAGTATGCAAAGAAAAAAATGTACTGTAGTTACAAAAAGTAAATTTGTATACTGTGTATTTTGTATTCAAAGAAAAGGCTTGATTGTTTCTTCTTATACAAAAGTAAGATGGAGAATAATTGAGCCATGGATGATATACTGTTAACAAATCCTATAAAAAATTATCCAATTTTATATAACAGTTAAAAGAGTATAAAAAATAAAGAAATTAAGAGATTTTTACATGGAGAAAAACTGAAAACAATTGCTTTCTGGAATATTAGCTAGACCTATTTTGTATATTTAATTCTTAACTCAAATTATTTCATGACATTGAGCTTATGATAGATATTGTTTTTTGTTTAAACAAATGATAAATAACAGCTAACTTTGAATATTACTATATTGTAGAATAAGGAATATCTTTATGTCTAAACAAGTCTCATGTGTAAACAAGTATCAAATGTTTTGTACCTGTCAAATACACTTTAACTGTTGAACTATCATGGACCATTGTTAAACAATTTTCAGTGCACTTCAGCAGAACTGCAAACAAAAGTGGGTTATGAATCAGTCTTTATTCTTTCTTGAAATTATTGACTCTATCAAGGTTAATAAATTTGAACAATCAGTTTAGGAATTCAAGGAATTAACCTATTTATGTTTTATTAATAATTTTTCAAGGCCTTTTTGTCTCATTGTCAGATTGAACACTTAATAAATTTGAATGCAGAACAAGCTAAAAAGTTTTCAATGATATGTAATGGATTCAAACATAAATGATATTTTAAAATGTTTAAAGATAAAAATTAAAAAATTAAAACTTAACAATACAGTAAAAATAAATCTAGTAAATTAAAACAAAATGCCAGACAGGTAGTAAATAGATTGTTAATTGTGATCAAAACAAACAACATAGGCCAATACACATGTTACAGTCTCTTGTTTCCGTGTTTTTGTTGACTGATTATCATCAGGATCTACACTCATGGATCTAGCTCATTTCCTTCCTACATTTTATTCAACATTATAGTATAGTATTATTTTGTATCCTTGACTGATTGTTGACTATTGCCAATTTTTCAGTTATCCTTAAGATCCTATTCTTAAAGTTGTGTATAATAATACTTGCTTCTTTCCATTAGTTTTCACTCTACTGTTTATGACAGACTCTTCTGCTAGATATATATACTCAACCTTGTTTGAAATCATTATCATTCTTTAGACAATTAAATGAAATAGAACAATGATGATTCAAATATTGTGTTTGAATTTTTTTTTTGCTCTGTTAACTGACAGTCTAAGAAAAAATACTTTTGTTTTTATTAAATATTTATTTTTTTAATTTGGTAAATTTGTTGTTATTGTAATATTAATGTAAATCACTATTCATCTTTTTTTGGGATGTGATGATGATGATGATGATTTTGTTTTTACCGTAGAGTTGATTCATGCTTTATGACTACTCAATTCATAAACCTGTACATTTCAGCTGTATAAATTTTCAATCAGTAGTGTACAATGTGTGGTTCAAGACTTTATTATGCCTGGAAGAAGCATTAAAAAAGTTGTCTGTTACTTCAAAAAATTTTTCCAAGTGTGGCATTTTTAGTTAGATGGTATTGTTGCTCTTTAACAGTGTTTTATTGTGGGGTACAGTATTTGCCAAATTGTTCATATGTGAAATTGCCAAATTGTATTATATTAATAGAAATAAGAAAATAAGATAGTTAATACTATAGCTAGGTTTAAAGGTCATTTTTCCTCAGATAAATTGTAAATTTTCTTATTCTCCTCAGTAGAGAATAAAATTACCTTTCAGCCCACCTGCCTTCAGTTTAAGTGAAAGTGGCCCTGGTATACTAAAAGGTTTTACACCACTGCTTTATATTATGATTTTATGAAATGTCATATTTTTCATTGTCCATTCTGATGTGATATCTTGTGTAAAGGTTAAACACTCGTTAACAGGTACTGGTAAAATATATAATAGACTCAAAAACTTTTAAGTGACCAGTATTATAATATCACCTTTATTGATGTGATATTATAATGTATTTCTCAAACATAATCTTAGTTTATGATGCTAAATACTGTATATACGGAAAATTATACTATAGTTTGATTTTTCAATAGCTTGCTGAATGATAGTTTTCTAGAAACCAATTATATTGTGAATTTGGTTAAAGTCTTATTATATACTGTACATTTGGTTTTTTATAAATATAGATAAATGATAATTTGCATAATTTTATTCTATCAGCTACTGTATTATGTATTATTTTAATGTAGATATAACTGAAAAAGCTATCTAAGAGGATCTAAAATGCATTTATACATTCGTTTTTGTATTTAAATAATGTATGGGGCAGTCTATTGAATACAGAAAAGATTCAATTCATTTTGAATTGACTAACATATCTTTAGAGTGCTCAAGAGAAGCACAAGATAGATCATGGTGGTGTGAAATGGTTGTCAACCTCCTGACAGGAGAAGATACCTAAATAAAAAGAACATACCTTTAAAATACATGTTGTTGCAACGTATTGATAAACAGCAAGTTTCTGATAGTTTAGTAATTTATAAAATATTTGCTCTATTAATTTATTATTTAAAGTTTTGAATTTTAAAACCAAATTTAAATTTAAAAAAAGCCATTTTTATGTTATAGTGTTTGTACCATATTGCTTTTAGTTTAAAATATGTGATATAACAGTAAAAACTAATATGTGAGGTGTTTAAAAAATAATTTTGTATCTGATAGATTAAGCAGAAATTAATTCTATTTATACAAATATAGTGATTGTAATGAGATCTGTGAGACAGTACTAGTAGTGGACCTAGGAGCTTAACCCCTAGTAGGGGGCCTACTAGGGGTTAAGCTCCTCCCATTGATGCCAAAAAAATTAAATTTTATTTGTTTGAATTTCAAAACATTGTTTTTAAAACATTTATAATGACAAATATGGTTTATTTTACCATCCACAATACAATTGGTGTGCATGTGTTAATAAAAGGTACTTGTTAATTATTCAAGTATACTGTGTCACAGTTTGGAAGAAAATCATCAGTAATGGTAAAAATGAAGCATGTCATAGCTTGGTAACTTAAATGGTTACATAAGATATGTTAAGAAATGTAATGATTATTATTTTTAACAGGTTTTGTAAATAGAAACAGAAGCAAATATATCCACAGTCCTATTCTTTACATTGTTGATGTTGTAATCATTTAGCTATATTTTAACTATGAAATTCAATTTAAAGAATATTTTTGAATAACTTTGTGATCTTCATAATAAAACAGTTTTTAGAACTTTGTTCTGAAAATGTATTTTTCACAGATAAGTTTTGCATTAGTGACTTAACATGAACATGCATATCTTAATGGAGTTCATCTCTTCTCTCCTATTCTTATTCACTGCAAGATATATTGAATCTTAATCAAATTTAAGATTTTTAATGCAATATGGGAATATCTGTTTGAACAAAAATGTTTATCCTTTTTCCAACATTTTTGTTGGAATGTAACTTTTATGGTGAAAAAGTTTAAAAACTACAAGATAAGCTGCTGAAATTATCATCATATTGTATTTATATCTGCCATTATAATTGATGTACATGTTCTCTTGTAAACAAATGCTTTTAATTAGATAAATTGATATAATGGTAAGTAAAAGCATAAACATTTTAAACATAGTGATACTGCTCTCTCTGACCTGTCAATCTCTGACTTTAAATTGTTTATTTGCAATTGCAACAAATTGCTTATTGTAAAACTTAGATAATTTTTATTATGTTATATCTATATTAATAACATTTTAGATAATTTCTGTATCAAATTTATTATTATTAGCTTGATGCCAAGCATTAAAAGTATAATAGATTTTCAGTAATTCATAATTAAAAAGAAATTAGTATTAAATTATGAATCATAACTTACATTAAAATCTAATTTCTGTTTTGTTTATCTATTGATGCATTTAAAATGAAAAAAAAAATGGAGCATAGAAACAATAATGGTAGATGTTACATCTGCCATTACCAACTTAAATAGTTTAACAAAATCAAATTTTTTGCTTTATATATACATATAGATAAAATAATTTTATTAAAAAATTAGTTGTATGATGAAAATATTAGATGAAGAAGACTTCTTTAGTAACTTTCATTCCTTTCATTTTAGAAAAATGTTTCAAAAGTGTTTTATCTATAATTGTATTAAATTAAAAAAATACAATAATAATATATATCACCCTGCTTTGGTATGCTATGAACTCCTTGTATTCAAATTCCTACTACAAATGACATTTTTTAGTATCCATTGTATATCTCAATTGAATAATTCCAGTACAGGCAGTTCCCTTATAATAAACATCCTATTTACAAACAAGCTGTTATAAAGTCTGCTTTTATTATCATTTTATTATTAATGTTTGTTTATTACAGTAGAGCGTCAATTATCCAAATCAATTGGGGACTGGGGTTGTACGAAAGATCAATGTTTTGGATAACCGATTATGTATGAAAAAATATATTAATTTATCCCATCTTGACATTTTTCTCCATTGCATGTCGCTTTGCGTTGAATTTTCGTCGATGTTAAGCCTAACGAAGACTATTGTATCATTAAAAATTATTTTTTTATTTTGTACGAACAAAATAAATATATTGAAAAATATAAAAACAATAAAAAATTATACTTCAGAAGTTAATTTAGTATCAAAAACGTAAAATATTTGAGGAGCCCAAGACATAGCCAAAGATTGCAGTGCCACAGCACTGGCGAAAATTTCAATTTGCAGACTGGAATTCTTTCGGATGATTGACGCTCTACTGTATTTACTATATAATTGTGTCTAAGATGTTTTAGTGTATTTGGAAGTAGTTTGTAAAATTGTGTTTATATACATAAAAAGTTAAAATATGTATTAGAAGTGGGAAATCCAGTTCTGCTGTTAGAACTGATCTGAGTACAGTATTATTCTGACAGAATGGTTCCTTGAACTGCTTAGTCAATTGGACTAGACAGTTCTGTTGGACTATATGGTTCCTCTTTTTTGTTATATATATATGTGTGTGTGTGAGAGGATAATAGAATGTCTCTCTGTTAGCTTTTTGATCAATCTGCTCCAAATTTTTCTTGCTTATTCTCTGGGTCTCTGAGGAAAATATAGACTACCACAAAATCTAGACACCACTCTTCTTGTTTGATCTCCTTGTTGACATTGTGATAAATGTAACTTACAATGGTAGGATAAAATAATCAAACTTTTAATATGGTTTTCATTTTAATATTTAGTTTTGTTTTTTGGCTGGGCAATGCCAGACATATCTGCTAGTTGGGTTGCAATTTAAAAAAATTGTAGCCCTATAAATTTCCACTATTGTCCGTCCATCTGTGTGTCTGTCTGTCCTTCCTTAATCTAGAGAACAGTGTTAGATAGATGAAATTCAAGGCCAGATATGGAAAGCTTAGTGGCAGGAGGTCCCAATTAACTATATATGAACTTCTGCTTTGGGTTGGAAGTTACATTATTTCAATTCAAAAATTTTCTTCCGAACAAAGTTAGATACATGACTGGCATGGCTTCATTGTTTACAGAAAGAGTATGATGTACAGGGGCAAGACACTACTAAACTTAAGTGCACTGTGATGAAAAACTGCAATCCGGTATTGTGATGATGTCACTATTAAATAATTGCTTGTTACTATAAATAATTGCTTGTTACTAATAAAAACAAATAATTATGAACTTGAATAAAAATATAAATTTTAAAAATATCAGTATAAATTTAAAATACTAAAAACCTAATTTCATTATTCCTGAACTCATGAAATATTTTCATTTAGTTCAAGTTCAAATCCAGATAAAGAATTCATCGTTCTGTGAAAAGCCTACAGAATGAAGAACATATTAGTAGCTCCAACCAGAACTGTCTCAATATCATGTGGAACTTCCTAGTAATACAGAAACTGGAACAGTTTCAACTCAGAACTACCCACCTCTAATATATACTATATAAAAAACAGACATTTGACTAATTGATGGTAAATACAAACCACAAATACATGTTCTGATGTGCCTACAAATTTGACTTAAAGAAAGACTTAGGAACTGAACTTTTTGTAACTTGGGGGACTGTCTGTATTACAAATTTCTTCAAAACACATTTGTGAAAAATTTGAAAGTTGCACTAATAAAAATGGGAAGTAGGCAGAAACTCCATTCTCAGCATCTGTTGTTTCATTTATTTTAATGATGTTGCATCTGTATTCTACATGCAGTTGTGGTGTTGAAAGTAATCTTATAAACTGATTCTACAGTCTATTACAGTAGGTTCACTACTTTTTTTGTTTGTCACTATTACAGTAGGTGCTGTTTTGTTTTTATATAGTATTATTTTGATATTAAATGTACAGAATCATTACAGCATTTTCACTGCTGTATACTGCATACTAAAGAAAATGTAGTTTATAAAAAATTTTTAAAAGGAAATATTATAAAAATATGTTGTTTAATGACTTTGTTAAGTGTTTATTAGTAGAGTAATTGGAGTTTGTAATGTTTAACATTATACTAAAATCATGGATTGATAGGCAAATAGATATTTTGCAATGTTTTAGTGTCATTTGAGATATTTATTGTTGAAAGTTTGATGGATTGAGAATGAGTTAAAATTTTTTTTCCATAAGAAATAATGGTAAAAAACTTCTCAGTATTTAAATCGTTTTCAGGAATGCATTACTCTAGATCAGTGTTTCTCAATCTCTAATGAATCATCGCCCCCTTCAATAAAACCATTATGTAGTATCGCCCCTTCACTTCAAAATTCCGATGCCAAGGGCCAAGGCTAATGCCAAATTCGTACTGTATTGAATAGACTAGTAACTAGTATAATGTTATTTGTTTAATTATTGTATTATATAATGAATAAAATATCTAATTATTCTTACCAAAATGTTTTACTGTATCGCCCAGAAAATTGTTTTTTGCTCCCCAAAATATAAATTGTTACTAATTGCCCCCTCAACATAGAAAAACCCCCACATGGGGGCAATATCCCCGTTGAGAAACACTGATCTAGATAATAGGTTATGGCTTTATTTTAAATTATTGCTATTTTAAGATGGTATTTATGTTATCCCAAAAGTTACATACAAATGTTTAATAGTTTAATAGTTAATTTAAATGTAAGTAATTAGTTTTATAATAAAGAATAATTTTAATATTTTAAATAAATTCTAAAATTTTTCAAATATTATTTGAAATTGTATTCACTATTTAGTAAAAATCCAGGAATCATTAATGAAGATTACCAAAAATTAATCATTTAATAACTAAACTCATTATATTTAGTAATTAATAGATGCTAATGAGTTATAGATTTTAATCTTGATTTGAGGATATTTAGTCAGCAATGTATTTTTAATATTTCACAAATTTGTAGAATATAAAAATCATCATATTTATTTTAAAAATTTTTATTAATTAATTAATATATAAATGTATAATCACATGTATTAATATCTAAATTTTCTTAAATACTGTTATGGTATTTAACATACATAAGGCATTCCAAATAAATATGTAAGTTAAATTTAATATTCTTTTTCTTTTTTATAATGAAAATTAAATAAAATGTTTATATGCAATACAAATGAGCCTTAGAAAACTGATATTAACTACTAAAGACTCACTAACAGCAAAGATTTTTATGCAAAAATATGTTAATTTTATGATATGTAATAGCAAATATTTTTGAAGTTTCTTTAAATAGTACTGTAATAAATTTGTTTACATAGAAATTGCTGATGTTTATTGAAAATTATTTTTTGAATCTGTTATCAAGATTTTATAAGAGGTTTGCAAAATTTTAGGGATTTATTAGTCTAAAAAAAGTATTTTATTAATTCTTTTACAGAAACTTTTAAATTTTATCTGAGTTTTTATATTATTTGATGAATTAAAATACACAATGCTTATGTAACCAATATCCAGCAAGAAGAAATTACAGGAAAGCAAACATATATACAAGAAAGCATGTTTAACAAGTATGATATTGGTTATATGTGCATTGTTTATTAATGTATTCCTAGTTTTGAATAACTGAATGAATACAAGTACTTTAATATAATAATAAAAAGTAACAAATATCAAAAAAATTTTTATTGTATTTTCAACATTTTTTCTTTAAAATAAATTCATAATAATAATTAATAATGTGTAACAAGTACAAATGTCTAACTATTCTTTAGAATACTTAATTTTTGAAATTGCTAAAAAAATATAACAGAATCATAACTTTTTTTAAAAATAAAATTTACAGACATAGTAAATTTTTTTAATCATATAATATGATTTTTGAATCTCCTAATTGATTTTCCTGACACTAAGTATGCAAAATGCACTTAAACTTTTTCCCTGTAAGCTTATTCCATTATAGCATTTTCTTTTATAATTTTACTTTGTAGTGTTTAATTTTTGCAGTACAATGTTTACCACTGAATCTGAAAAATAGATTTTTAAATTAAATGCTTTAATTATGTACATTTATTGTTGTTGAAATTTCAGAAATTTTCATTGTAAAACAATTTTTTTATTGTTGAATATTTTATTTATTTCTTTTACACATTTTTTTTATTCATCTGTAATTATAGTCTGTAATTGTTTTCTCTGTTCAATATTAATTGATTTGGTTTACTGTGATATAATTCAAATTCTATTTTGTTAACAGCATTATAACACATGAAATAGTATTGCTCACAATATTCAGGTATTACAAATTTAAAAAATTAATCAATTCCTATTGAAAATTTAAACATATTTCAAATTAGCTTAGCTATGCAGAAGATAAATTTTAAACAAAAACATTATATATTCCTAAAATATAAAGAAAAGTTTTCTATCATTGAATAAAAAATTTTATACACCACTTATTATTTGCTAAATAACTTCTGAAAAACTTTGTACTGATAAATTATGTATTTTTAAATGTTGAGTGCATTCCAATATACATCAGTCTCAGCCATAACTGATGCACTAGTGAACAGTTTAATAAGCTTTTACTGGAATGTCTGACAACTTAACAAGATGGCAGAAACAAACAGTACTGTATTGACATTGGCAGACTTATTTTGCCAAAATAACTTTGGGTTAATACAGATGAGTAGTAAAAATGATATTAATAATATAATCATGGAGGTGGCCACATTTGCTTCATTAAAACTCACTATATCCACAGCCCAATTAGTGTGATGTTTATCAGTCACTGCAGTGATGAACTCATTGGTGAATACTGGAATACATTTTAGTATGTCGCAGTTAACTGATGTACTGTTTGATATATACAGTTGTACCTCAGGATACGAAATTAATCCATTTCGAAACTGAGATCGTATCATGAAAATGTCGTAAGATGAATCATTTTTCCCCCATACGATTACATGTAAAACCAAATAATTCGTTCCAACACGAAAAACACACTCAAATTAAAGTTAAGTAGTACATTTAAAAAAAAAAAAACTATAGTAAGGAAAACACTTAAAAATGTGTTTTGTAGTTGTAAATGTATAAATAAACAAAATAGAATAATAATTGTTTTAAAAAAAATGCAATTTTATTTGCACTTTACCTTTGAGGATAGATGATGGTGGAGGTGTAAACTGGTGGCAGAAGACAGGGAGAAGGGAAATGATACTAAAACTTAACTTACATAACATAATGTAACAATAACTTAAAAATAACTTAGAAAAGATAAAAAGAATTAGTGTTATTTTATATATTTTTTTTAAATTTTTATTCACTGCTTTTTGCTTTCTTTCCTTCACTTCCACCAGCACTTTCACTGGATAGAGGTCGCTTGGTAAAATATCTATCCAAAGAGGTTTGGCTTTGCCTACTTTTTAAAATGTTTCTAAAATTACTTAGGAAAATGTCAGTACTCTGAGCAGCAATACAGCTAGTGTGAACCTTTTTGGGATGTTTCTTTTCAATAAAGTCAGTCACTTTCTGATAATACCTCAAGATTTCCTTTAGCGAGTGAGATCCTTCCACGATGAAGCAAACACGCGGACTGAAACCGAT
The DNA here is from genome assembly GCF_000671375.1 of Centruroides sculpturatus. Lineage (NCBI taxonomy): Eukaryota > Metazoa > Arthropoda > Arachnida > Scorpiones > Buthidae > Centruroides > Centruroides sculpturatus. The sequence continues at coordinate 85,988 of NW_019385862.1, read as the reverse complement.
GAACAGAAGTGAATAAAAAATGGCGCTGTGAACTAATGTAACGTCGGATGGTTTGTTTTTGTTTGTATCATGGAGCAAAAATATGTTCAAATTTCATGTTGTATCCTGAAAATTTCGTATGCTGGGGTGCTCGTATCCTGAGGTACCACTGTACAGTCATTGATTCTTGTTCTAAGTTAACTTTTTTCTAGCAGATGAAAAATATTTAATTCCAGAACTTTAAAATATTTGCAAATTACAACTTGCAAAATTAACTACAAAAAAAAAAAATGAAATTAGGACTTCCTTTATAAGATTGTGCCAGATTGAATATCCAGTGCCAAAACTTAAATATCAAATTGGCATATTGAATTATACATTTTCCATTCTTTATTTTTTCCTAATGATAAAATTGATGGATATCTCATTTTGGTACACAGAATACACGATTCAAAACATGTAATTACATTATACAGGTTGAAAGTACCCAATTTGATTTGGCTATAAAAAATAAATGGTTAAAGATATAAGTTCACCAAAGGTTTTTTATAAGAGAAAAACTCACTAAATTTTTTTTGAAAAAATCATATCTCGTTCACTCCAGCAGTCAGTCACATCAAGGCATTAGGCAATTTTCTGCTATATATGTTATGCTGCAGAATGTTTTCACAGTAGCAATGGCTGCAATGATGTGTTCCTGAAGACCTTGAAGGTCTCTGACCAAAATTGCACAAACCATATCTTTCACATAACCCCACAGAAAGAAATCTAAGGGATCAGATTGGGAGATCTTAATGGCCACACTATCTGGCATATCATACCAAGACCTGCACTTTCTCCTGTGGTGAAGACATGACTGGACAATGCTTGCTCACCATTTGACTTCTGCACCATCTTGCAGTATGAAAGAAAAACTCTATAAAGCTTGATGAGTTTTTCCACCAGATGCCACTTGTTGCTTTTATATAACTTAAATCAGTGGTTCTCAACTTTTTTCTTGATGTACCCCATTAGCTCATTACTCGTTTCTTAAGTACCCCTTATATTTTTGTATGTAAATTTCATAATTACTGCATTAGATGTATACAGCTCTTATAAATAAGTGCCATAAAAAAAGCTCTAACTAATTATAACTAAAAGTGAATTACTTATTTTACGTAAATAATAATAAATTTAATCAAGTACATACATTTATTTATTATTATTTGATGTACCCCATTAGCTCATTAGTCATTTCTCAAGTACCCCTTATATTTTTGTATGTAAATTTCATAATTACTGCATTAGATGTATACAGCTCTTATAAATAAGTGCCATAAAAAAAGCTCTAACTAATTATAACTAAAAGTGAATTACTTATTTTACGTAAATAATAATAAATTTAATCAAGTACATACATTTATTTATTATTATTTGATAAGTATATTAGGTTTATATAAAATCACAGAATACTTGCATAAATTACATTTCCTAAAAATAAATAATTATAATTAACGATAAAGAAAATTTAAATTATTCTACAATAATTTCTAACAAAATTTAATGGGATATTTGTTGCGATAAATCTTCAGAAATTTTTTCAAAATTTGATTCCCACGTTTTTAAATAGAGATTATAGTTGTGTACTGACCTTAAAAGTAATGGCTGCGAATTTATAATGTGCAGAACAATAAATGAATCTTTCAATTTTTGTAACAAATGTAATGTCTAAATTTGCTAAATATCAAGTAATGCACACATGCAGTTACATGCATTGCATGGTAGGGGTACAATCCAGGCCTCGTTATTTCTAATACCAGTAGCCCAATAAAAACACGAAAGGCCCCGATCTCATTGAGCAATAATTATAGAAGAGAATAAAAAATTTTTTTCTATTCTAACATTAATGCTCAGTTAAACCGTAATTTTACTAGACTACAGGTTCACTTGGCACTAACGGCACAAATATATGGGCAAATCTGGACTGTTAAAAGGGAAATCAATGTTCGTACTGGAATATTTTAAAGCAAGTTTTTGTCATTTCTTGTTTCTTGTGTTAATAATTTACAGCAAATTGATTAACATACATCATTTTATAGTGAAAGTTAGATGTACCTCTTCGATTTATGCTCGTACCCCTAGGGGTACATGTACCCCCGGTTGAGAACCACTGACTTAAATCATTTATTTTGTATGAAGAATTAAAATTGGGTATTTTCAAGCGGAACATCCTGTATAGTATAAATTTAATATTAACAACTTATTAATAAATGCATTTAGATCAAAGTTTCTATTATCATAATAAAAAGAAGTGATTTATATTTAAATTTTTGAATTAGAAATATTCTAAATCAGTGCTTTCCAACTTTGTGTCATGGACCAATATTTTTGTGAAATTAAATAAAAGTAATAATAAAATGGAGTTCAAATGCTTTTCTTTTTATTTTAATTTTTAGCCTGTATTCTGTAAGACATAAGAATAGAACAAAATTTTGTTGTTGTATTTATCATTTTGAAAAATGGGAAAAAATGTGAGTCATTTTTAAGTAATTTCCCATGCCAATTTTGATTGCCAGTCTAACTCTGGCACTAAGTATTTAAATAATAGTTTTAAAAATACGTTTTATAACTTTAATTATAATTTTATTAATATAAAATTTCTTAGTTTTATATATTAAGTGAAATCTGTTCATGGAATAGTATAAACTGTTCTCAAACCACAGTTTGAGTAGTGCTGTTCTAAATAATTTCAGAAAGTTTACAGCTGATTTATTGCAAATAATGTGAGACATTAAAATATAAAATGATCAATAAGTAGAATTAAGCTTCAAGTCAATGAATATTTTGAGGAAGAAAATGTGTTTTTAAAAAATTAACAATTCAATAATGAAGGATGTAGGGAAAAAATCACTTCTTAATTGTTACCTGAATAGAAATTTGAAGGCATCAAACTACATGAAATAATTAATTTTAAAAACTAGATTTTAAGAAATGCATTCCAAAAACTTTGATTTTATCACCTAGATACTGAATTTTAATTTAAAATTGGTTAATAATAATAAATATGGGATTAAAGTGTAATATTTATACAGTATATTGATTATTATAGAACTTAATACAAATAAGTGTAAACTTTATACACAGTTGATATCATTGAACAAGATAAAATTTTGATTATAATTTGTCTATTTAAATCCTAGTTAAAAAGAAAGTCTGTTATATCAAAGGGAGAGAACCTACACAACCAGCAAGGTAACAAATCATAGTTAAAAACCATTATTGTAACCTTAACCCAATTGCAATACAGCCATTTAATACAATTTGTTGCTTTGGTGGTTGTGTGGGTTCTCTCCTTTCAATATAACAAGTCCTAATTAAAAATTAAGTTTAAGTAGACAAGTTATGCTCAACATATAAAATAAAAGACTAGAAGTAAAGACCTTCAGATAAAATTTTAGTTTCTTTACTGATTATGAAATACAATGGTTGTGAACAATGACTATGATGCAAACAAAGTGCCATCCTTACAATATAGTGGACCAAAAAAATAAAGCAGGTAATTTATAAGCAACAATAAGTTTAAAGAGATAATTATTATATTATGGTGAATTACAATTTTATATTTTAAATGTCTTTGTTTTATCCTGGATGTTTATAAAAACATAATTGTTAGTATCATATTTTCATGCATATAACCCACAGAAAATTGCTAGAATAAAAGTAAAACATTCTAAACAACTCACTCCATATCTATGGAGTAGCTGTTGTTCCCTAGGCACGTTTCACAACTGCAATTTAAAATTGGCACACAATTCTCCCCATTTCAACTAGTCTTTTAAACATGGATAATCCATGGGTAATATGCACGAAAATAGATAATTTATCATCTTAAGTTTTCATTGAGTTATTTATTTAAATGACAAATGCATGGCATCTAGTAGAAATGTGTGAATTAGTTTTATTTTTTAATAATAATGTAATTTTTAGCATGTATATATTAGTTTTTTAAATTAATATTTACATTGGAAATACTCTTTAGATAAATTTATTTTGTGATTTTTGTGCATGTGTTTATTTTAGAAAAATTATTTTTGTGATTAATTGTTCAATTTATATGACATTTTATTTTATACTTGTGAGAATTAAATGCTGCATTTCATATTAATTTTACACAGATTCTTATACTTTTAATGTATTTTTAAATGTTTGTTATTCTATACTTTGTGTTCAGTTCTCTTAAATCCCACATCTTGATGCTATTAAACTTAATTCACATTTAAGATGGGAAGAAAACAGCTTATACATCAAAGATTGTAACATTATAGTCATGTCTTCCGCTGACTTATTTTATTGTAGATGCAGGAACCACAGTTTTGATGACAAGGCACATGTTGACACTGGAAATGCTCAATTTGGAAATTCCGTTCTCTTAGCTGGTGTTATGTTAATAAAAATCATTAAGAAAGACAAGATATGTATGTTATCATAATAATAATGCAGTCTTTACATGCAGTTATTATCTGAGACAGAAACAGTTCTTCAGACAAAATTGCCAATATCTTCTGTGTTAAATTTCAAATCAGGATATGCACTTTCATTAAATAAATAAATCATATAATGCTGTATTAATTAATCCTTTCAATGCATAGAATAAGGCTTAGAAATTATAAGTATCACATGCATTTTTTATTCACACACTTTCACAATGTGATTTATGCATTGTGTTTAAATGATAAAAAATCATTTACATTTTCATATTATGACAAATACAACTTCTTACTCTGAGACGATAGACTCAGGAATGCATCTGTTGTGTAAATTGAAACTAATGTTTCAAAAAGACAGTAACTCATCTATTTATAATTTAAAATTTTACAGATCCTAAATTATTGTACTTAATCTATGCCAAGAATTTCTAGTGTAGAATTAATTTGGCTTACTTTGATATTTGTGTTGAAATATTACTTTAATAGTACATGTGTTCTAATTTATTTACCATATTTTCTTTGCGCAACAAAATGATTTAACACAACAAGTTCTTATATTTAATTAAGAGTGAAATCTTTTAACAAAATTTCATTAAAAATCAGTTATGTTTGATTTGTAATTGAAAAGCAGTTTATATGATGATCTGTTCAATGATTTTGCAAAGAGCAATAAATAAATGAATTTATATTTGTATAAGAATGAATAACACAAGATATGAAAAAATGTATTTCTATGTATTTTAAAATTATAATGTAAAATTTTACATGTTTGTCTATTCTATTTTTGAAATTTATTATCCATTAGTTTTAGATAGATAATCAAAACTATTGTAATACTGTTGTAAAATAATGTTCTTGAAATTTACAAAAAATATTTCTTAGCATTAATTATCAATTAACATTAATAAATTTATTTTCTCACTTATTAAAAAGTGATTAGAATAAATACAAGTCATTAAAAAACAAATTCTTGTTAAAATCAGAATAGTTTAATAGTAACAATTTTTACAAATGGAGGTATTTGTGATCAAATTTTCAAAATTATTTGTCTGTTCCAAACAATACTTTTAATGAAACTTTTGCATTCTACATACTCAAAAGTTATCTATCTCAATAAGATCTAATTTAATGTATATATTAAGTAGCAAGCTTCAACTATATTTCATAATGTAATTTTTACATTTAAAAAAATGTAAAATGATTTAAGGAAAGTCTCAGCTTCAAACATTGTCGGGATTTGTGAGAGTGAATTGAATATTTACATTATAGAATAAGGAATGAGTTTGCTTTCTTGTTTAATGATTTGCCTTTTTGACGTACAAAATTAAGTTGTCTGACGAAAGGCAGAAAATATAAACAGTGTGTTACATTCCATTTGATGCTTAAAAACTGTATGATAGATATACTTGCATTAAGAAATATGCTGTATATAAAACTGGAATGCTCTTAATGCATACAAATGTTTTAGAATATATTGTTGCTTCTACTAATATTTATATTCTGAAAAATGTATTTTGTAGTGTGTATAATAAAAATAATTTGCTATTTATCATTTTGTCTGTCTAGAAAGTTGTTTATTTTCCATCAATATAAAGCAGAAATGACACAAAATTTGTTTTTACAAAATATGATTTTAAATTATTTACTTAAAATTAAATTAACTTGTACAATAATTAATGAAAATATAACATTTAAAGTTTGAATCATCATTTTCATAAATTATATTTTTTGAATCTAGAATTTACATATGTTCATTAATGCTTTAAAAATGTTAACAAATGTTTTTTTGTTTAACTATTAACATTTTATTTTAATAAATCTAAAATTCAGTAGTAGTTATTAAATTATCATCAAGTTTCTTATTTCTCTCAACAAATTTTAACGTTTTAAGTAAAAAACCAATACAGGTACATGGCCAGCATTATTTACATTTAATAAATATTAAAAAATGCTGATGGTGTGAACGGTGAAAAAGAAGGACAAATGCAAACTTTTTTTCTTTGTAAAAATCGTATTTATATATTTTTTTAATTTTAATGTTTTTAATAATTAATAATAATGATTAAAAATTCTTTTATAGTAAATATAATAATATCCATTCTCAATATTTAAATTTGAGGATGATAAATTTGCATCAATTGCAATATTAAAAAGCAAAATAAACTGGTTGCTGATTGTATGTATTCTATATAGTATCTGTTGTCTAAATTGTATGAATTTTTTCCTCACAAATGATTATACAGTTACATTTAAATCAACATTTAGTTTTACAAAACTTCACAATTTTTGATAGCTATGAATTTGATAAGTGGGAAAGAAAGAAGCTATCCCTAGTTAGGATATTTCCATTTCTGTGGAGCTAGGGATATGAAAAGCAGAAGGGGGAAATTCTGAGACATGGTCAACTGGGCTAATGCCAAATGGATGCCAGACATCTGGGCAATAACAGATCAACAATAGACAAGGTAAAATTTTTTAAAATAGCTTCTTTATTAAAATCATTCTTTTCTATTGATCTGCCACCTGATAAATTTTATTTTCCTATTGTATTTAAAATACAATTGGAAAATCTGATTAAGACTAAATAAAGGCTTCCACCTCTGCATAACAATAAAACCAATAACAAATTTACAAAAAGTAAAAGAAAATGGAAATCATAAAAATAACAGAAAAACAATCCTGTGAATGAAACTATCAGGTCAGTCCATAAGTTCGTGCGCATTTTTATCTACAAAAAAAGCAACAAAAAATTTTAATTAAATTTTATTTCAATCTATAATGTATTCACCATTATTTTGTACAATTTCTTGCCATCTTGACGGTAGCTTTTTAATCCCGTCTTTGTAAAATGATTTCGGTTTTGAATCAAAATATTCAGAAATAGCCTTTTTTACATTGTTCTCATCCTCAAAAGTTTTTCCTTTTAAAAAATTCTGCAAACTCCGAAAAAGATGATAATCACTGGGAGCAATATCTGGCAAATATGGTGGATGAGGTAAAATTCCCAGTTGAAGCTTTGGAGTTGAGCAGTTGACGTTGTTGTCAGTTAGCTATTGACAGTTCATGTGGTATCCATTTTCCTAGCTTTGAAACTTTTCCGACTTGTGGTAGATGTCTATGAACAGTTCCATGGGATGAATTTAAACGTTCCGCAATTTCATCAACTGTTAAAGATGGTTCTGCTTCAACTAGTGCAGAGAGAGCATCATCATCAAAGTCAACAGGTCTTCCAGTACGAGCCTTATCCTCCATACTAAAATCATTATTTCTAAATCTGTCAAACCACTTCTGCACAGTCCTTACACTAATTACAGTTTGATTATGAACAGTATTTAATTTTTTGGCTGCATTTGTAGCATTCTCATCACTTAAAAATAAAAAGTATAAAACACGTCTCTTATATTCATCTGTTACTTCCATTTTAACGAAAATAAACAACTGAAATGTTCCCAATTCTGAACAGTATTATATGAATGAGATCCAATTTAACACTTCAGTGTAAAAAGTATCACATTAGACTGGCATTTTTAACAGCAAAACAAGATCATAAAATACTCAAGAACTTATGGACTGACCTAATAAATACTATAATCTAAAAGTTATAAAGCACGTGTTTGCAAGTATTTTTGATGCATGTAAAATTTATGTAAAATTTCCATAAAGTAGATATTCTAGATCAGCATTTCTCAAACTTTTGCTCACACAACTCAATATATTTTTTTGTAATGGTTCTGTGACCCAAATGTTAAGAATATAAAATTTTTAAAAAACCTGGTAAACTGGAGTCACTATATATTATATAACAAAATATAATTATGCATTATTGATAACAACTTCTATGTGTGAAATGTAACATTGAGAACATTTCTGTGAGAAATCAGGGGCATAGAATTTTGACCTATGCCACTTACTGACACATAATCGTTAGATTGGCTCACTACTTTTAAGGTGGGCTTTTTATAAATTCTTAAAGATCTAGAAGGTAAGTTCTAGATCACGTCAGGATCCTTGACACCAGTTAATAAGATTTATTACATGCAAATTAACATGCGTTTCGAATCAAAATGGAGAGGATGAAGTATTCTGATTCAGACATTATGACACTTTAACATAAAAACGAGTATTTAATAAACAAAGGAAAAATATACAAAATCGAACTTTCAAATATAATTATGGAAATTGCAGAGAGAGAGAGATTACATTTCTAGTTAAAACACACTACCTCAATATATGTATATTTTCTTCTGTATGCAGATAAATGTGAATGTCCTTATCTTTTTGTTAATTCTTTGGTGGTACTTCAATAAACATTTTCTTCTATTTAGTAACTTAATAACAAACTTTGTATGGACTATGGGAGTCGAATATGGGCATTGGCCAGGGGAGGATAATATGGAATACGTCCTTCTCCTAAGGAATTTTGTGATACTAAAGAATCTCCTTTTTTGATGATTTTCTCCAATGAGAGAATTGTATTATTCCCACGTGTTTAGGAAGAGTGGGGGTTTACAGATGGGTAACTGGACTGTATGTGACTCAAAATTTATGAAGATAAGGGAAAACAAAAAGGATGTCGAACTTCTGTTGAGAAGGAAGTGACTTTTACCAGTTTTCTTCGTTTTAACTTAAAACTTTGTCATTAAAAATCAGAAATATTATTTCTATATTTATGGATTTTACATCGATTTCCAATTAATTAGGGGGGTTGTCCAGAATCTCACATTTCTATTAATAGCAGTTCAGGCCAATTTCGATTTGTAACAAATAGTTCAATTTCAGTTTTTATTATTGAAATTTAAGTTATCAAAAAAATGTAAGCCTGACAATTGTAAACAAAACAGACCGTCTAAAAATTATTCAGGAGTATTTTACTTTAAAAAATATTACAAGTTTTTCTTATAAACTTAACCCTTTTTAAATTTAATAAAACATAACAGAGACTAAAAATGTCTTCACTTTTTTGTCATGTCCAATCACCAGGAACAACTATCTTCCACTGCAGAGATGACCTTTCTTTTGAGGTTACACCTCTACTAAAAATCATTTTTAAAAAATTTACTTTTCAGATCGTAAGAAGATTTTGTCAATTTCATTTTGTATATACACAAAAAAAATTCTTTAAAAATTACTTAATGATCCACTTGTGCCAAAATTCATCCGTTTTTTTCTTTCCCAGCTCTGTTATATAAAACAGAAGGAAAGTATAGTGATTGGCAAAAAATGACCCCCAAAAATGTAAAAATCATTATATTAAAAATTACAATTTTTAACTTATATTGAAAATTTTAATTTATAATTGATTTCTATCTTAATCATAATCTTAGAATACACTTCCTGCCTAGATCAGATGGTGCTACAGTGAAACACCCTCTTCCAGTAGAAATTTGAAAAACATAGTTACAAACGTGTACTTACATAAGTGCAATGAACATAGTTTTAAGAAATATTATTTCCTGTCACTTTTGAGGATGTTTTTTTTTGTAGAAAATCCATTAGAACAGGGAAAAGTTAAAATAAACAGGCCATTTTCATAATGTTACTCAAAATATTCAAAAACTAGCTGCAAGGACCCGCTTTGCTGGGTTTTTATTTGTATGTAATATAGTTTTTTTATATATAAAAGACTGTTTTTCTAAGTAATCTAGAATCTAGCTGCAAGGACCCGCTTCACTGGGCACGATAGTGAAGATTAAGATAATTACATTATAGCCAATCTTACCCATTTTCACAGAATGCAAGAATTAGGTCCCCCGTTTCCAGACTAATTAGAGAATTTTTACGTCCAGTCAAACGAACTATTTTCAATTTGATCAATTTTCTGGAACGTTTACAATCGTTCTATAATCGAACCAATTCAAACTTAAATTCAAATTCAAATACAAATTCGAATTTTAAAACGGTTCGAACATTTTTAAAATCAAAATAGAAAATCTTCAAAGTCAACCACTTTAAGCCCCCATATCTCCCACACCCTTACAGCTATCGAGACGCAACCACCACAGTGCACGAATGGAGACTTGGGGCTACTACCACATACAAACACCATTCATGTGTGATGTGTAGTTTTGGCTGAAAAGTGAAATATAGGGACACACA
>NW_019385862.1:64016-75162 GCF_000671375.1 Centruroides sculpturatus | reverse complement strand
GTCGCGTTCGCGGCTTTTAAGTAATGCATAAACCTTCGAGGCGCGAGGCCCTTCAGACGCGAGGCATAGGCGGTGGCTCACGTCGTCCATGCCTTACGCCGCCCTTGGTCATAGAAATGATGCAATTTGAATATAAATTATACGAATGTCAAGTTATATTTTTATTACTACGTAAAATATATTTAAGAGTTTATGACCACTGTGCTGGGTGAGACGTTGTTGAAACAAATAAAGTTATGCATTCCATCACGTACATAAACAGTATCGTAATTTGCCAAGTGCAAATCGGCAAATTCGTAAAATTTTTGTTTATTTTGAACAATCCGGATAATCGAAAATCCGGATAATGGAGGTCCGGATAATGGAGGTTCTACTGTATATGCAAGATTTGCTGTCATCAACATAGGAAGTAAGGAACTGATAGAAGAATCAACATAGCTTAACTTAATAAATGTATATTCCTGTATTTTTTCAGCTTAATGACCAATGGAAAATGATTAATGCCTTTTGCTCAAACAGGGCAGGTCTTATTGGTAGATGCAAGCATGCAGTACATCTTACTTTTTTTGTTTTATTAGTGAAGAAGAAAAATAGAATCGAAAACAAGTTTACCACAAGCTTGGAATAAATCAGCAATTTGTAAAAAAGGAAATGCAAACAAGCAACAAGGCTTAGCCAGAGTTTTATCTGGCTAAGCTTTGGAACAAGAAAAACATACCAACACATATCTCCAGCTGGTCCAAATAGAGTATACTGATAGAAAACTCTTCAGATATTATCTGCTCAATGAAGAGTGCATTGCCCAGAAATGCCATGGCTATGCTGTTCTCAAGATGGAATTATCAGAGACAGTGACAGATATTATTGTTTATTGTAAATAAAACGTCCATCAAAACTTACAAATGCTTTTATAATTAATGAAGATAAAAAGTTAAATAAAAATAAAGGCTCTGTACAGCATTAATCCATGTCTTTTTTTCTAAATGGGTCTTTTTTTTCATTTGGGGAAAAAACTACTCATAGCATTACTGTACAAATTATTACATCCTACTATGCTACTAATATTTATTTATTACAGAGGAAAAATTCATCAAATTTACTATGTTAGCTCATTCGTAACTCTTGTTTGTAACTACAAAGTTCATTATTTTACTGCAAGAGTGCAAAACTTACAGGCAGGGAACCTATATAAGATATTGTGAATTCCAAATTTTTCAAGAAAAATTTTATAAAGTAAGTTACCAAAAACCAAATCACTTAAGCCTAACTTTCCATGTGGAAGCTTTTCTGTTCATTAAAATGATCATTCCAGGTACTAGCTGACTGTGCCATCTGTATTCCTTTTCCTCAAAAATGAGAAAAACAACCAAATTATCTTTTTGGCTTAACTCCAACCTCAATTGGTTAGCACTAAGATAAGAACCACAAGGTTGGAGAAAAAGAAAAAGGAAGAGAAAGACAGAAACAGGAGACTTCTCACTCATCCTGAGAGTTGATATAAACAGAAAGTGGACATTTCAGCAAGTTGGGGATTGATTAGATTGAGAATCACCAGGTCAAAAGAGAGAAAAGAAGCAAAATCCTTCAAAGGATCTTTAAATAAACCTGTCCAACATGTCATCACTGCAGAGAAACAGTGTAACACTGAAGTCAAGATCACATAGTCAGTAACCAAGTTCAATAACATTTAACCTTTTAAAAAATCAATTTTTCAAAAATATTTCCTCAAAATTGATGAAAAAACTTATGGGTTAATTGTACATAAATAACCCCCGTTTTTTTGCCTGGACCGCATTTAATCAGAGACAAAGCTTTTATTCGTATTTTTTATTTATTTTCTATGCATTTCAGGTGCAATATTTTCTTGTAATTTGCACCCCTCTTCAGGATTTTTACATTTCTATAAATTTGGTAAATTTAATTATTACATTGGTAAATTACTACAATAGTAAGCAATACAATTTCAGTAAGCATGGTGTTACACTAGCAGCCAAATTAAAAAATAAAATTAAAAACAACATCAACACCAATAAGTTCAAAAATAACGAAATACTAAACCAAGCAGGTGTAATGTACGAAATAAAATGCACATGTAAGAACCCAGCAATATACATTGGCGAAACAGGAAGACAACTCGGTACCAGAATTAAAGAACATAAAGCAGCAATTAGACTTAATTATAACCAATCACGACAAATCACTGTAAGGAATTTGGATGCACAATAAACGAAAAAAGTATAAAAATTATCCATAAAGAAAAAGATATTTATCTACGAAAATTCAAAGAGCACTTCAAAATCATTAATAAAAACAAAACCATAAACCTAAATGATGGAATGGAGGTTGATGACGTGTGGGAGGAAATGGGAGGAGCTAAAGGGAAAGAAAACAAAAAGAGGGGGAAACGGTCTAAAAATGCCTTAGGGGACATAACATCAACACTGGGCAGATGTTGATCTAAAACTTAAAACAGGTTAGTTAACCATTGTATAACTATTGTAGTAATTTACCGATGTAATAATTAAATTTACCAAATTTATAGAAATGTAAAAATCCTGAAGAGGGGTGCAAATTACAAGAAAATGTTGCACCCGAAATGCATAGAAAATAAATAAAGAATACAAATAAAAGCTTTGTCTCTGATTAAATGCGGTCCAGGCAAAAAAACAGGGGTTATTTATGTACAATTAACCCATAAGTTTTTTCATCAATTTTGAGGAAATATTTTTGAAAAATTGATTTTTTAAAAGTAATATAAAGTAAACCGCACCATGGATATATACATATCTATTACTTATAACATTTAACCTTTCAGGTTGAGATTAGGTGATGTTCTCTCTCATAAACATTAAAAAGAATCTTTTTGTAAATTCTCCTTATTGATTTTTAATATTTGTTTTCATGTATATGAGTGTTTGTCACTCTCCATCATGAATCCATACAATGCTTATCTTTCACACAACATTGTCAATAAAATTTATATGTTGAAGTTTGCCCAGGTCAACTGCTCAGGCCTGACGTAACATATTTTTAACTTTTTGCACTTAAATATTACATTAGTATTGAATTATAAATTTTTGAGTTAATAGAAAATGAAAGTTAATAAACATTTCTATATAACTTTAAAAAACAATCTGAGAGAATAATATTTATGTTTTTAGCTTTTGAATTGGTGGCTGGATGGTTAAAACAGTTAAGGCATCAGTCTGCCACTTTGGTGGACCTTGGATCAAATCTGGGTAAGCAACTTTCAGGAATTTTTTTCATGGATAGTGTGTTTTGGATGTGTCAGACTCCATTCCTCACCACATGGTCCGTTATAGGCCTGGCCAAACGCACAGTGGGTTTGGCTCACAGGACAGTGTGTCAAAGATGAAAAAAATAAAAATTTAAATAATTTTAAAATTTTTTAAATGCCTCTTACCAGATTTTTTGAACATTTCAATATACAGTGGTGCCTCGTATAACGTACTTAATCCGTTCCAGGTGCACGTCCGTTAAGTGAAAAGTCCGTTATACGAAATGCATTTTCCCATAGAAATACATGTTAAAACATATAATTCGTTCCGCAGCATAAAATAACCGTACTGTACTATAAAAAAAATGAAAATGGAGCAGTCACCAATTATGCCGGGTAGTCAGATGTCGTGAGGAAGAGGTGGAGGAACACTTTCTTTGCACATTCATACAGATACAGACTTTTTACACATTGCAGAATGCCTCTTTTTATTGTTTTTAATCGGAGTCAGATTCAGGAGAGGCTACCAGAGCTTGCAGGGTCATCTCCTCTTGTTCCATCCATTGTTTTTTGGCAGCTGGCTTCTTGAAAAACATGTCAAAGGTGGTCTGTTTCTCTCTCTTCTTCAACACCTGTCGGAAATGATGGGCAAGAGTGTCATTGTAGAGATCATTGATCCTGTTGGCCTCAGCTCTGTTTGGATAATGAGTGTTGGTAAACTCCTGAACCTCTTCCCATTTGACAAGGAAGTTTTTGTCAACTTTCACTCCTTCTGATGATGTCTTGCATTGTTTCAATTGAAATCACTTTTCTGTTTTTTTAGAAGCCATGATTTGCACAACACTTGAATAAATTGCTAAAATAAATACCTTGCACTGAGGTGATGTACATAATAAACAAGGAAGCAAGCCGAATCTGAACGGGAGCTCTGTCCTTCAGATATACTAATAATATATTTTAATAATACTAATATATTATAAAAATAGCAGATTGTCATTGGCAACAGCAAAATTGTTCGCCTCACGTAACTGCCGAACGGAAAGTCCGTTGTTCGAAGCCAGTCCATTGCTCGAGTCACATAACGGCCAAACAGAAAGTCCGTTGTTCGCAGCGTCCGTTATATGAGGCACCACTGTAGATGTAATGACATTCAAAATTTGATCATTTGAAAATAAAATAATTATTTTCAAATAATACTTTTATTGAGAATGTGATTTTATTTTACTAAATTAGCTATGCATTTTTGATTCTAATAATATAGGAAAAATTTGTAACATTTATGTAAAAAATTATAAAATATATTATTTGTATAATACCCAGTTTTTAGTTGTTTTTGTCATAAAAACAAAATTATTGTTTAGTATACAAATATATTAATAATTCAAAATATACAATAATACCTCAGTTTTTGTTGACTTTCTTTATCGTAGGTTTCAGCTTTCATCTATTTTTTCCACAAAAAATTTAGATTTTGTCAGTGTGCCCTCACTTCTAATTTTGTGAAAACAAAGGGCAACTCGCACGTTTTCCTGCTCAGTGTGAAGTTGTTTCTCGTTTCTCTTCTAACTGGCGTTGTGAGCATTACCCCATGCGTCTAGCCAATTCCATTGCTTTCCTTTCCTTTTAGTTCCATCATGGGACCAAAGAAAGTTTCCAGAGCCAGCAGCTCTTCGAATGACATGTTAAATGCAATGTTAAATGTTCATTTATTCTTTACATTAGTCTTTTATATTCATTTTATATTAATTTCTTATTGTTTTTAGTATTAAACACTATATTTATTTTTTGTCCAATGGAGATAATTATGATTAATTAATTCTTTTGAAGACAAAGTCCTTTCCAAAAACATATAGGAACCATCATTTATTAACTTTGTGTTCCAAATATTACACTTTTGGTGACTGACCTTTCTTTTTAGGCTACTGGCCGCCAAACAGTCCTTTAAAAAACACAAAAATATCCGATTAAAAATATACATTTTTAAAAACAGGAACTGGTGATACATTTTTAAAAACAGGATACTGGTGATATTCGGACGTCTTCGCTTTTCCATCATACCTTCTTGGGGTTCGGCTTTTATCTACAACAGAATAAGCGGTGGAAAAATCATAATTATCTCCATCGGACGAAAATTTACAAACAGAATTTTAAAGTATTGTCACCAGGGGCCAGCTTTCCTCATCTGCATTTTTCCAGCGCTTATTCCATTGTAGATAAAAGCTGAACCCCAAGAAGGTATGATGGAAAATCACCAGTTCAGTCCGAATATCACCAGTTCCTGTTTTTAAAAATGTATATTTTTAATCAGATATTTTTGTGTTTTTTAAAGGACTGTTTGGTGGCCAGTAGCCTAAAAAGAAAGGTCAGTCACCAAAAGTGTAATATCTGGAACACAAAGTTAATAAATGGTGGTTCCTATATTTTTTTGGAAAGGACTTTGTCTTCAAAAGAATTAATTAACTATATTTATTCTCTATAAAGTCTGTTTTTTGTATATATTTTGGAGTGTCTACAATGAATTAATTGGATTTACATTGATTCATATGGAAATAATTGCCTCGGATTTCGTTGGTTTCAGATTTCATCAATTGTTTTTGGGCGGATTATCGACGAAAAACAAAGTATCACGATATTATACATATAAAAAAAAAATAATTAAAAATGTAAATTTTGTTTTTATGTAGCTTAAAAGTAAAATTTTGTAAGTTTCTTAAAATTATATGTTTAACGATTATATAATTTATTGAACTAAATTTTTGATGAAACCAAAGAATATTTATTCTTTTAAATGTTTTGACATTCTTTTAATATGATTTTAAAGTAAAAATGCATGGTTAATCAGTAAAATAAAAAAAAACTTCAAATCACAAAAAGTATTATATGTATGTATTTTCATAATATGAATTAGTACCCCATAATATTAAAAACATGTAAAAATAATTTCAATTTCAAATAATTTTTTTGGGTCATACTTATTATAATTATTTGATCTATTTGAAAGCAAATAACTAAAATCTTTAATTGTTTACATGATAAATTCTAATATATGTTATTAACTCACAATTTTGAAAAGAGTAATGAACTAAATAAGTCAATCTGAATGAAAGTTTTGAATATAAGGACTAAATATTATATTACTAAAAATTAAATAATTTATTTAAATATTCAGCTACTTTCTCAAATTATTGAATACATCATTAAATTTTTATGTCTTCAAACTGCTTTATGGAGAATAAAATACACACAACATGAACACACCTAATAAAGCAATTTGAAGATAAATGTTCTGGAAAATAATTTCTATTTCTCTACTATCATTAAATGATTTATCATTTATCTTCACTTTCTTGGCACATACTGCGGATCCTGAAAGATATATTTAATAATAAGAATTAAAAATAAAAATTTTACGAACAAAAAGGAAAAGCTTCAAAATAATAGTATAGTATATTGAATTGCTCAGAAACTTTATAGCAATTTTGGATAGCCAACTGGATGAAGTGAAAAATTGTTGAAATTGTAAGAATCAATGAATATTATGAAAAAAATGACTGAGACATATCCATTACAAAGAGTCCGTTAAGATTATTTAAATTTCATTTAATTTGTCTCATCATGAAATGGAAGCAAACAAATTGCACTCTTGATACTTGTTTCTTTTTGTCAAGGCAAAAATTCCATACAAACAGAAAGAAAAAAATGTGATGTTTATGGTATGGAGGCTGTAGCAGTATCAACTGTTTGAAAGTGGTTTGCTAAATTTAAAGTGGTAATTTCAACCGTGAAGATGCACCATATCAGGAAGACTGGCCATTATTGAAGAGGACCAGATCAAAGCATTATTAAACAACCACCCTTGTTACACAACTGAAGAGATAGCAGACAGCAAAGTCATCAAATAGTACTATATTTCAACATCTAAAGAAGTTGGATATGTGAATCATTATGACATTTAGATACCTCATGACTTAACAGGAAGAACTTACTGGATCACATCTCTGTTTGTAATGCTCTTCAAAAATGAAATGAAAATGACCACTTTCTGAAACATTAGTGATAGGTGATGAAAAGTGGATTGTTTATAACATTATCAATCAAAAATGATCATAAGGCAAGAAAAATGAACCACTTGTTAAATATTCTAAAGACCAGTCTTTATCTAAAGAAGATCATACTTACCATCTAGTGGGATTGGAAAGAAATTTGTACTAAGCTGTTTCTCTAGAATCAATCAATCAATTCTGATAAGTATTGTTCCCAACTTGATCAACCAAAGATAGCAATTGAAGAAAAATGCCTGGAATTGGCCAACAAAAAATGCATTGTTTCATCACGATACTGTAATACCAGACAGACATTTCTTTACAAACATGCCAAAAATTATTGGAACTAGGCTGGGATGTTTTACCCACTTCCATATTCATCCAACCTTGTTGACCATTTGCTCTGGGCTCTGCAGAATTCCCTTTTTGATAAAAACTTTAGTAGTTTTAAAACTTGCAAAAACCATATGGAATTAGTTTTTGCAAGAAAAACTGGAAAGTTCTATGAGAGTATTATGATACTTAACCATAGAAGGCATCATTAAAAACAACCTGTGTTGAATAAAGTATACTTTTAGTTTTAAAACAGTTTGTTTTACTTCTCTTAAAAATTGCTACAAACTTTCCAAACAACACAATATTTACATAGATATATCTCATTTGAAATGAAAAACTTACAAAAGCATCATGACTTGATATTGTTGATTTTTTTCCTACTAAACTTTTATCTTCTATGACTGACCAAGATGATTCTTTCCCTTTATCCTAAAAATTAAATTTATTTTATTTATTTACAGATAATGCTCAAAAGGACAAGCAATTACTTCCTCAAAGGTACAAAAAAGAAAATTTAAATATATATTTTCCTAAAACTAACATTTGATAGAAATATAGTAACATTTATGTTTCAAATAAAGTAATAAACTTGATTTCTTGAATTTATTTCAAATTCAAATAATTGATTATTAACTATTTAACTATAACTATAAGTCATTAAAACAACTGAAAAAACAACTTTTAAATAGTACTTTACAATTAATATGACCAAAGTGATATAATACTATTATATTTTAAAGAAAAAATTTCAAAAATTACAAAACAATTAACTAAATCATAAAATTTAATTTTTTGAAATATAAAAGAATATTTTGTCTATTTAATGTTTTAATCTTGAAGTTACAAAGATATACATTTTTAAACTTTCATTATTTAAAAATTTACAGTAAAACCTGTATAAAATGGAATGCAATAGTACCAGCTAGAAATTTTCATTTTGGCAGGTTTCCATTTTATAGAGGATTATGTTTTTATTAATGTAGAAAAAGAGAAAAATTGAAAAAAATGTTACAATTAATATTTAGAACTATTTAACCTCAAATGTTAAAGTGTTGTTTCAAAAACATTTGAAAATATTAAAATGATTAGTGTAGAGAAGAATAAAATCTGTGTGAAGACCCAGTACCACCAGAATATGCTTAAATTCCCCTATTCCCTAAAATATACAATTTGCTAATCAGCACTTAATTCATTAACTACAGTAGAGCATCGATTATCTGACCCCCGATTAACCATCACATCGGTTAACCGACCATTCTAGTTGGCAAATTTCAAATGTCTGCTAGTGATGTGGCATTACAATATTTAGCTATGTCTTGGTTACTTTAATATTATTTTTGTTAAATTTTTGCATGTTTTAGCTGGCATCAATGGCTCAACCATTGAAGGGAGGCCAATATTTAAATGAGACTTAATTTTCTAATTATGAGTGGTTGTTTGTTTTGTGAGCAATAAAATAATTTAAAAATAATTTTTAATGATACAATAGCAATGATTATTATTTTAGAAAAAAATTTGTTAGGCTAAACATCAATGAAAATTCAACGCAAAGTTGGTTAATAGTGATATACTAATAAACTAATTACATGGGATATACTAATATCCTAATATACTACACTAATAATGTATTTTTTCCTTCTTTTCGGTTATCCGATTTTTTCAGTTATCCGACCAACCTGAGTCCCCAATTGAGTTGGATAATCGATGCTCTACTGTATTGTGAGAATCTGAATTTAGGATTCATTTATTTTTATCATTTATCAAAATGATGTAATATTTTATTACAAAAATTATACACTTTGCATTTTCTTATCCTCTCCAAAAAATGGAATTTCCTTTCCAACCAGTTTACTTCCTTTAGAAAAGTTTATCGCATCCTATGACTAAATTTTGACCTAACTTCATCTGGGTCAGATGACAAAAATTCCAGTCCTCATTGGAGATAAATTTGAATATAAAAGGGTTATATGTGCCAAATTCTGTGCAGATTCCTCAAGAGCTACAATTTTGTGCCTGGTCTTCTCTTGCTGCTTAATTTCTGCCTAACGCAGGCATGGCCAACATATGGCCTGTCTAATGAATTTATGTGGCCCGCGATTAATCTTTCAATATTAGCTACTCAAGTTCGAATAGCTCGATGAAAAATTCTGATGCCTAAAAAAAAAAAAAAAAGTCAACAACTCACTGTGCATTTAGCGTTAACCCGCCATTACAAATCTCTTAAGTACAGTGTAGAATGTTGATAAAGCATGATAATGTGAAAAATGTATCTGTAATCTCTTGTACAATTTAGTCTCTATGAGGTGACACCACAATGAGATCTCGCACCACCTCAAAATCTTCCTAGGGCAGCTTCCGGTTCAGCCCATGAAAAAAGTTTTCTTTCCAATTCGGTCCAGGGCAAAAACTGTTGGCCACCCCTGGCCTAACGTATACTCAACATATTGTTATAAAAGTTCAAGATTGGACTTATCATAGAGGTGTTATTAAATATTATTAACTCTCTCTTCTCTAGGGTTAATTTTAAGATGTTTTTAGCTTATTTAGTTTTCATTTATACTTAAGTCAATTTCTTTGTATAATATATAGATATATTAAATTTTATTTGTTTTGTTACTCAATTTGTCTATTCCTTCAATTGACACCTATGACTTACCCGCAATTCTTCCCACTCATTGATAATTAGCACTCCTTCTTAGATTTATTTTACAACTCTTATTGCAAGTTAGGATGCGCCATTCCTATCCTAACTGGTGTCAGGTCCTGATAATTACAAGGATTTCTCGATCCTTGCGATAAACATAATTAGCGATCCTTCGACAACAGTGAGCAAGTGTTATGACTCGACAATTAGAAGGTACAATACCTTCACACGTATTCTCACACTATCATCAAGTTAATCTAACATTGAATTTTTCATTTTTTATTAAAAAATTATTTTTATAGACAATATAAGAATAATTGCTTTTAGAAACTAATTTTTATTCTTCTCATGCAAGTAAAATCTTTAGTAACTGCTTTTTAGATTTTTTTGCACTTAATTTTTTCCCAAAAATAATGTGCATTTTTTAAATATTGATCACCCTGAAAAATGAGTTAACTGTTTTAGAGAGTTAGGGAGAAAGAGCAGTACTATATTTTTTATATACTTTCCAAACAATACAAGTACAAACTTGAAAACAATGACAACAACTACCTCACAACTTACAGAATTAATTATAATCTAGTTATAATTAATTCTGTAATTCTAATTATAATTTACGAGGGCTGTTCGGAAAGTTCGCGACCTCAAATAGAACAACAAACAAAATAATGTTAAAACTTTTTTTATTTTTCAATGTAGTCTCCTTTGTTAGCAATGCACTTATTCCAGCGATGTTCTAGCTTTTTTATGCCATCACAATAGGTCGATTTGTCAAGGTGTGCAAAATACTCGTTTACTTCAGAGATGACTTTGTCATTTGAGTGGAATCTCTTTCCAACCAAGAATTATTTTAAATTTGGAAAAAGGTGGAAGTCACTGGGGGCC
>NW_019385862.1:0-61483 GCF_000671375.1 Centruroides sculpturatus | reverse complement strand
CACTCTCTCTGCCAGATTTAAAAAGGGCTGTCCATTTTTTCACAGTGGTGTACGAAGGAGCAGACTCTCCCAAAACTTCATCCATGTCAGCTTTGATTTGAGATGCGATCAACCCTTTTTTCGTCAGGTATTTTATGACCGCACGATTCTCCATCTTCTCCATTTTTGACAAAGCATGTGCACATTGACTATCTGCTAAGCTGTCGTGGCAAAACTTTATGACAAATCAAGCGGAAATTGGTATCGTATCTTTAGCAAGGATGACTGAATTATTCCCGCCAAAAATTAAATTGATCGCAGCGCCGCATATAGGCAAGGCCGCGAACTTTTCGAACAGCCCTCGTAGTTAATGTTATGCTGAAAAATTCTGTTTTATTTAGGTTACCAAATGGTTTCATTTGCATAAGTTTTACTTTTTATGTTACAAAACAAACATTTACAAAGTTTGTATTAATACAGACTATTCTGCAATGAAATTAAAATTAAGTTTCACACAAAATGAAATTACATAGAACTAACAATCACAAAAATTATTCCTAGATATAAGAAATGATTCACCCAATTTCATTTTAAGTATAGTCTCTCTAATTACTGAACTATACACAATATTTGAAAATAGAGAATTTGATATAGATTAGGTTATATAGATTAGATTATTTTATTTTATAGATTAGGTACTTTATTTTTAATAAAGTAAGTCAATGGTATTCAATTAAATTGTATTTATTCTGAGAAAATTTGTAAACAAGCACAACTTTTTCTCTCTTACAATTAAGAATGAACTTTATTGACAAATATATTCACATTATTAACTTTGCCACATGATATCTGATAGACCTGTAATTTATTATTATATCATCTCAACTTATGCAACACAGCCAATTTTTCCCACTAATGTCTTCTAATAATGATAAATGTTTCCAATATTTTCTGTTAATATCATTCTAAATCATTTTAATAAAATATATAATTTTTTTTTATATTGTAAGTCTATTAGACACCACATGGATACTTATGTTACAATGTCAGTATTTTTTCCAATTATGCAATATTTTTTATAATAATTTTAATTAATTAATTCAATTATTAAAAATAAAACTTTATAAGCTATCAATTGAAAAAGACACAATAAATTTTAAAAATACTATCACATAATAACGCTTTATCTATGAGCATTTAAAAAACTATACTATTACTGTAAATGTCTATGGTGTATGGTTTTCCAGCACCCTTTGAAAAGTAGCCAATAATAATATGGCATGCTAGTATTCTGCAAATTAAAATTTGTACACATGGCATGATAAAGATTCTGAGCAGAAATCAGACAATGGTGGGTATATGGTTATCATGTTGCTTTGAAAACAATCTTTAATATCTATACGGCAGTAATTATTTGCATAAACAATGAATGCACTAAATGGTTTCTGGAATGGCAAATTCTCTAATATTTTGAGAGAATAGTTTATTTCAAAATTTAAGTTCAATAACAGAATTCTTATTAGAATTTACATTATTTCAGATTGGTTTCTCATTTAATTTTTTCTTTAAAAATTTCAGGTTTTAAAGAAACATCTACCATTTAATATTTAAAATTAATCAACTTACTTTCAATTTTACACCTGCTATAAAAAGTTCATTTCTAACATCATCACAAGCTTTCATAAGAGGTTCTCTTTCCATACGCTGAAGTTGTATTTGTTCTGATGGAGTTAATTTTTTTATTGTCCATACTGTATCGCCTTTGTCATCTGGTGGTTCTGATGGTGGCACTGGCAGTGGTTGTTCAGTATCTGTTATTTCTTTACCTATAAAATAAATATTTTTAAGCTTATTTTATCTGCATATTACAAGACAATCAGTTATTTGAACATTGAATTTTTAATACTGCTCTAAAATTTTAAAAAATGTTAAATTTAAAAATTTAAAATTAAAAAAAAATTTTTTTTAAATGTTAAAAAATTTATAAAAATATACTCTCTTGTATTATAGAATCAGTATAAAAAAATTCAGAAAAGTTTCATATCTGAAATCAATTTGTCTGACTAAACAAGACCAAATTCAAAATATCCTAAACTAGTATAAACATTCAGCATTGCTGGGGATGTGTAATGTAGATGTGTAATGAGGTAAACTTTTGTTATGGTTAGATAATGGCATGTTGATATATTCTGTATAAACATATCTAGTAATAGCATAAGAAACCTTATTGAATGGCTAGATATAAATGATATTTCCTAAAAATTTCAACAGAAAATAAACCCAAATTCATGGAAAGGATGATCTTTTAGTCAAAAGCAGAGCTGAAAAGGATTGGGTCATTTAATCCAATTCTAGTACAAAAATATAGTCTGTGTAATTTGCTTAACTTTTGTAAATTGCATATTGATGAACAAGATTTTGTTTTAAAGTAGTAACTGCTTATTGTGATCACTGGTTAATGTTATCAGCCACTTAATATAATCAAAACCCATTTTCCCAAACCAGTTGTTTCCTGTATAGAGTGGTATCTTGAACAACTCTAACTTTGAATGCTTAGAGTTCAAACACTTAAATTTGACATAAATTCATTTCAAAGTTCAAACTGTATTTGCATTGAAAAAATGTGCTCAATGCATAAATACAATCTGTTGTGCACCCAGTCATCTCTCACTCCTGTTATTTTTTACATTCTTATGTTTTCAGTGCTTTTTTTGCTTTATTTTTGGTGTTTGGTTATATATAATTTTGTGCTATTCATTGATTTTTAACAATTTTTCTCTGAAATTTCTTTGTCAACAGTTTTTGGGCACCCTGTATGTTTTATATCCTTTGGTTCAAAATTTCCTGGACAGAACTTTTACACCACATTTGACATATTTGAAGTTTAAAAACATCATCCCCATATACATTAGGAATTTTTTTTTTATCATTTGTCTGGTATTATGTCCTTTTTGAAACTCTTAAAGCATAATATACCTGATATGCTTTTATCTGAAGACATTTCAACTTAATTAATTCAAACACAATGAGAAGTAAAAAGTTTAAAATAAGCTTCTAAACAATGAATACTATCTCACATTTATAATAATGTGTTAAATTTCATAACTGTTATACTTAACAGTATGAGTTAAGTAATGACAGCTGTTAAGAATACAAAAACTTTCTGTTTAACCCAATATAACCTTTACTTATTAGCCATGGCATCTGAGAAGTGTGTGGAAGCAACATAATAAGTGAAAGGATGTAATATCAACAATTGAGATGAAAAAGGAACTTATTTGTGGTATATGTGGCAAATCTGGTGGCCATGTTTAAGGTGCCAAAGTCAATGGTGTGCAACCAGTAAATGCAATTTTCATTTTATTATACAGTATTTATGTATTTCATTTATTGTTTTCATGTTTTATTATTGGGGCATTTAATTGTGCTACTTTTACCTTAATTTATGTGTATTTGCTGTTTTTAAGTTTATTGAAATGGGTATTGTTTAGATAGAATAGAAAAAATTTATTCAGGGTTTGAGTGGTCTCTTGGAATGAATTAAATTTGGAATATCAGGCACCACTGCAAATTCTTGCCAGTTATTGTGATCAGTCTACTACTTATTGTTACCAGGTTAAACTAGGGCATTTATGATATTTATAACATAAATTATCATTAGTTAAAGATAATTTTTCAAAAATATTAGTTATTACTTTTCTGGCAGTATTATCTTTGCTAATTTTTTAAATATTGTACTGATTATAGATTTATAAAAAGTGTTCTATGACAGTTAGTATATCATTAGTTGAGAACTGCTGTTCTATGATTGTTACTCCTAAATAAGATATTTTTAGAACATTGAAAACTAAATAAAAAAACATTGGAGCTATCATTGTAATACTGTATCTATTTGTATTGATTAAATAATACCATAAATTTATTTCCTTTAGTTTTATGTAGCTTTATATTTATAGCTTAATGTATTATTCAATTGATACTGTAAGACAAGAGTGTTTTTGTTATTTTGATCTGATCAACTTTCATTATATTATAACTAGCTGTGATCTACTGTTAGACAAAAATGGTGTGTAACAATGCATGAAGCATCCCCCTAGGCTTCCGTACCACTTGACCGAAGGGTCACCATCGCTTTGGTGATGTCCACATCAGGACAGAAGACACCACACATCAAGTAGGGCTGTTGTTGTGAGGTCACATGAGCGGTCACATGCAAAGGTGATTGGATTTGGGAGGTGGTGAGTCATGTGGAGGTCAGAGAGATGGCATGCTGGAAGTGAATTACTTGGAGGCCAGGTTAACAACTAATAACCATTTATTTGTGAAATAGAATACATAGTAAACATTTTCATTAATGGGTTATAATATAACAAACTAAATTAGGTATACATACTGTCGCCTTTCGCAAGAGAGAGACTCATGTGGAAATAAATATCTATAGTTTGAAGGATCCATTTGTAGATCTGATGCAGGAGAAGTTTTCTTATTGGTATGTCCCTTAGGAAGGTTGAATAAATGAGGAGGTTGGCATGTTAGAAGAGTTCTGGATAATGATCCGGGTCAGAGTCGATTGTATATCTGTTTTGGAGGCACATAGTTAATGGTATCAGTCAAGGAATTAGCAACAACTTTTGTTATAGGGCCAGGTGACAATTTGTCGCATTGGGGAGGAATGGATGATGACTTGTCTATTGACGGATCAGCAATAACTGCCTCCTTGGGCCATCAGTTCCGATATTAAAATGGTAGAGAACAGGCTGGAAGGGTCAAAGGGTCACGGAAAAGCGTCGCTTTTGCTGTTGAGAAAATGTAAATCGAAATGTTCTCAGGTAGTAAAGGACAGCAGTCATCCAAATAGGTATGAAAACATCACGCATTTTTTTCATTGAACTCAAAGGTGTCACTACATAACATAAGTTAATGGTAACATCTGTACCAACTACTATTGCACTATTGTGATCTACTGTTGTATATACAGTATAAGCAAGTATTCATGCATTTTTTCATTTGTGATTAAAACTGAAAGTAATTTAATAGGATTAATTGCTACTGTAGCAATCAATCAAAAATTTTTCAAGACTGTTATGTGGGTTTCAATCAACTGATTGATCACTTGCGCTGTAGTCAACACATGTCCCTGTACATTGGTTGCCATAGAAGATGGCAGCTACAAAATAATTATTATCAAAACTGTTTTGAAGCAATGTGATCACAATAAGCAGTGACCACCATATTTAAAAAATTCCATGTCCCATTCTCAAACCCATGATTATTCTACTAATATTCACCATGATGACAATTGCTATAAATTTGTTAAAATTTTATCAAATACATTCAATTAACTCCTTATTTAATTAGTTTAAATGTAATTAGTTTTTAAACTAACCATAAAAAACAGTATTTTTCAAAATAAAAAAAAAAGAAATAAATCTAATTTTATCTTTGGAATAGCTGACATCTTACAATCAATAATGGAACAATCTGTGGGAAACTAATGTTCTAATTTTAGTGTAATATAGAAAATACATTTGCTATTTTTGATTAATTTATTAATGATTTTAATTTCTTTTAACTGATAAGAGTAATGGTAACTAGTAGAAATCACTCTTATTTTTTTAATGTTCTATGAAATGGGAAATATTTGATAGTGACAAACATCTTGCAGTCATAGCAGATGCAATTTATAAATATACACTTTTTAAATATAAGATTATTATTTACTTAAAATAGAATTTTTTATTTAAACTTATCATTCATCATCAATAAAACTATAGTCTTTCAACAAATAATCATGTAAGTGAAATCTAAATCTGAAATTTCTGTAACATTTATTAAGCAGAAACTTTATATTGTTTGTTAAACACACTTACATTTAAATTACAAATATCTAATTGCAGAAACATTACTTAAATTAATAAGTAATCAATTTAAACTTTAAATCAAAAATTTAATTTTTAAACAGAATTAGTTGTATCTGTCTTCATAACTTAATTATTAGACTGATTATTTAGTAATCAAAAATAGAAAATATAAATAAATGAAAATGAACAAAACCATGTGTTTAACATATAAAAGAAAATTAAAAAACATTTAAAATATTCCAAACTAAAAAAAGGCTAGATTTAATAATTTTTTTGAAATGAAATTTACAGCTAAAAAAATCTGATCTGTACTAAACTTCATTTTCATTGACTTTTATATTGTTTTAAAATAAAGTAGTTCATTCTCTAAATGTATTTTCCTCAAAAATAATAATGAAGAAACTTACTGTTTATTTCCTGAGTATATGCTTTATACTGAGGCTGTGCACTTTCACCAGTAGTAAGAGCATAAAGACGAACATTGCTTCTGAATTTAACTAGTGCATCTACAACATGAGAAAGCATTGCTGTTGTTTCATCTGATGAAGTTATTAGTGCCTATTAGATACACAAATTCCATTAATTTGTAATTAAAAATAAATTAAAGTTTTTCACTTATATAATTTTAAAAATGTAACATTATTTTAATGATGATAAATTTTGTGAAACTTAAAAAAAATTAATTAACATATGAAATATTTTAAGTCTTAATTTATATTTTATGACAAATATTCAATATTCTGATAATGAGTATTTATCATTAAATATAAGAGTAAGTATTATCATCAATCAGAAATTGAGTAATTAATGATTAACACATCAGATATATTACTCTACGTTGGTTGAAGTGTAAGTTTATTGAGTAATTAATAAAAAAAACAATACAGTGATGACTCATATTCAAAATTTAATTCATTCCAGCAAACCATTCAAACTCTAAATTGTTCAAAGTCTGGATCAATTTTTAGAAACAAAAATCCATTCCCAGACTGTAAACAATACCCATTTTGATAAACTTAAAAATAACAAACAAATATTTATTGTGACATCATCACAATGCTGGCTGCAATTTTTAATCATATTTTTAATTTATTTAATTTAAAATATATGCTCTCTACCTTCAAATTAATAGTGTATTTCTTTCCCCTGTACATCATATTTTCTTTTAACAATTGCGTAATTTTGGTAATCTAACACCTTTCACTGAAAGTTTCTGAATTGAAATAATGTGACTTCTGGTTTACATTAGATGTTTGCATATAGTTACAAGGTCTCCTTCCCCTAAGGTTTCTATATCTGGTCTCAGCTTTCATCTATCTAACTCTGTTCTCGAGATTACGGAAGGACATACAAACAGTTAGACAGACAGCAGTGGGAATTTATAGTCTACAATTTTTTCAAATTGCAGCCCAAGAAACACACATAATTTAAGATAAAAGTAACACAATTAAATGCCCTAAATAATAAATTAAAACATAAAAACAATAAATAAAATATGTAAATATTCTATAATAAAATGAAAATTCCATTTATTGATTGAACACTATTGATTTTGGCATCTTAAACATGGCTGTCAGATCTACTACATGTGCTGCTTTCATGCTTCATGATAAGTTCCTTTTTTATCTCAATCATTGATACAACAACATTCCTCTTAGGCTTTGTTGCTTTCAGACTCATCTTATATGCCATGATTAATAAGTAGGGGTTGTATATATAACTAAACACATCAAAAACTAAAGTGAAAAAAAGCACTGAAAACACACAAATGCAATGCAAGAGATGCTTTCACAGTGAGAGCTAGAGACAACTTGGGTGCACAACAGATGGCATTTATGCAGCAAGCATATTTTTTCACTGTGCATGTAGTTCAATCATAGAAGCTCTGTTCAAACTCCAGACTGAATTTGTTTCAAATTTAGCATTTGAACTCTGGAACATTCAAAATATGAGGTACCACTGCATGACACTTTAATCATGCTTAATTTTAATTATATAAAATTATTTACCACAATTCTCTGTGTATAACCTGTGGATTATGTGTTTTAAAGTCAATTTGAAAGTAGGTTCAAGCTATGCATTCTAGCAGTATTTGTAGGTTATCTACCACTGCAGTTTATACATAGGAAATTATGATACTATGAAAAATATAGTATTTATTTTAAAAAATAATATTTTACCTTTTTGCTGGGATATTCAATGCCTAAAATATTAAGTATTCTTGCTACAAAAGATGAACAAGCTGAAATAACACCAGGACTTCTGGATTTGTACATATTTGATTTATTTACTTTAAGCTGTTTATTAACTTCACTCATTAATTCATTTAGGCAAATTAGAGTTTCAGGACAATTGAAATTGTTACGGAAACTCTTTTCCACAGAATTTCTGGTATTTGCTAAACTATAAAATTAAAATATTAAAATTTCTAATTTTATTTTTACTTTATATTATTATTATTATTGTGATTAATACTACTAATAATTAATAATTATTTTAGGCTAGTTTTCATTTCACAACTTATAAAAAAACTCAATAAAAACTTTTATGATTTTGATTACAATTAAATTTGATTTTAAAAAATCATCTATTTCTGAATTTCCAAATGTTAAAAAGATTGAATATTTGAAATTCAAACAAAATGCTTTCAACAAAGTTATATTTTATAGTATGTTTAATTCTGAACTAAGTAATAAGAACTGAAGAGGGAGTTAGTAATAATCTTTTTAAAATGTTCTTTGAATAAGCAAAAAAAATTGAATTCCAAGTAAAAGCTGTTTAGAGATAAGAAAATAACAAAATCTGATAAATATAAAATATAAAAGATACAGATATTACTGACAAAACATGAATTTCTGATGTAAATTTTACATAACAAAAAATGTGTATATAAATTAGCAATATTAAAGAAATTAATCTAATAAATTTGATAAAAAGTTGAAAACAGAACTGTTCATATTGCATTATAAAGAAAGAAACAATGAAAACCAAACTGCAAGAAAAATATGAGTACAGGTATACCTCGCCTTACGTTGGTAGTTGGTTCCAGGAGAGACACTTAAGTCGAATCTACTTGTCAATAGGCTAAACCAGAAATAACCTTTCCCAGTTCTGTATTTTATTTATAAATGCATTTTTAATAATATATGTTTAATAAGAATCTATTTTAGGCTTACAAACAAATAAATTTTAGTTTTTAATATAGTACAGAAAAAAGTAATCTAAATTTATGAATTCATGTACATACAGTATATACTTGTAAATGTACATGTTTACAATTTGGTGATGTTTACAGTACATCGCAGACTCTTTATTTGTGAATGTAGTTTGCTCTAAGACATTATAAAAGATGATGATTTTGTAAGATTAAATAACAAATACAGTTATTAAAGTTATCTTGCAATAGTAGAAAATAAACTAATTTATATTAAATTTACCAATATCAAGTGGCACTGACAATGATGCCAAATGGTAGATATTGGAGCTACTGTGGAAAACACCAATATTGAGCACTTAAAAATAGCTAAATAAGACGACAACACAGAAACACAGAAGTTTTCATGTTTCGTTCTCTAGGATTTATGATGATTTTATTAACATTTACAGTAAATGTACATATTTTAATCTGATTTTATGTGCTTTAATGCTTTTCTAGTGATATTACGACTTCAGTATTTGTGGCGGACGGATGTAAAGTCGAATAAAATGACAATATTAGAAAGTACTCAGCAAACCATAAAACATAACATACAAATAACACCTTATCCTTGCTGAGAAAATATTTATTTCATAAACATGAACGTTTTCAGCCTGATTCATGGGCCATCATCAGGTTGTGAATGAAATTAGAACTAAAGCATTCCAAAATAGAATATAAATTCAAAAAAATAAATAACCAACGGAATAACATAAAATAAAGTAAATTAAAACAAAACAAAAATGAATCATGTGAAAAATATAAAATAAGAATATAAGATTGTTTACTAACAATATCTCTAATAAAATTAAATTACTAATTTAATTAGTTGGAGTTCTTAGTAAATTTTTTAATCATAAACTTCCATGCAGAGGGAAGACTTTCTGCATCCCTCGCATTCAAACATCCTTCATGTGGTTTACTCTTATAAATTTGGATAAAAAGGCCATTTATCCACTAGCGTTTTTATTAAACCATCTCACAGCCCATTATATATACTACCCCATTCCAAGGATCCGTTCAAATATAAAATTGCGGCCTTTTGTGCGCTGATAAGAAGGGCATTTTTGTATTGTGACAGAATCCAGGACAGGATTAAAGAAATAAATAGAATAATGAACATGACCCAGACCCTAGGTTACTGAAAAAGCACAATCTTAGGAATGGTAAATAAATATGA
This sequence comes from Centruroides sculpturatus, assembly GCF_000671375.1. NCBI lineage: Eukaryota > Metazoa > Arthropoda > Arachnida > Scorpiones > Buthidae > Centruroides > Centruroides sculpturatus. Next base: position 51,267 of record NW_019385862.1, on the reverse strand, counting down.
AGCAAACAACAAAAAAAAGGTCATGCAAAAGTGTCCCGACTGGAGTCGTGAAGTTTACCTATAATGAAAATATGAATAATGTTATGAAGAAAGTTACAGACGAGAAAGGCTCCAGAATTCTTATAAAAAGAGCCCCAAATTTATATAAAATCCTCAGAAATGATAAAGATAGCATAAAGTCAGAAGAAAAACCGGGAGTTTATAGAATTCCATATGAAAATAAGCAATTGGATATTAAAAAAGATTATATTGGAGTAACCATGAGAAGTTTAGGAATTAGACTCAAAGAACATAAATATAAGAAAAAGAGTCCAATGCAACAATTCTGTCACAAATGGCACAGATGCAAGACTCTGTAGTCAAATAGAATGATGCAGCCATCATCAAACCTGTATATTCCCCATCTTTGGCAGCGACAGCAGAAAAGATCCAAATTTATAAGAGTAAACTACATGAAGGATGTTTGAATGCGAGGGATGCAGAAAGTCTTTCCTCTCCATGGAAGTTTATGATTAAAAAATTTACTAAGAACTCCAACTAATTAAATTAGTAATTTAATTTTATTAGAGATATTGTTAGTAAACAATCTTATATTCTTATTTTATATTTTTCACATGATTCATTTTTGTTTTGTTTTAATTTACTTTATTTTATGTTATTCCGTTGGTTATTTATTTTTTTGAATTTATATTCTATTTTGGAATGCTTTAGTTCTAATTTCATTCACAACCTGATGATGGCCCATGAATCAGGCTGAAAACGTTCATGTTTATGAAATAAATATTTTCTCAGCAAGGATAAGGTGTTATTTGTATGTTATGTTTTATGGTTTGCTGAGTACTTTCTAATATTGTCATTTTATTCGACTTTACATCCGTCCGCCACAAATACTGAAGTCGTAATATCACTAGAAAAGCATTAAAGCACATAAAATCAGATTAAAATATGTACATTTACTGTAAATGTTAATAAAATCATCATAAATCCTAGAGAACGAAACATGAAAACTTCTGTGTTTCTGTGTTGTCGTCTTATTTAGCTATTTTTAAGTGCTCAATATTGGTGTTTTCCACAGTAGCTCCAATATCTACCATTTGGCATCATTGTCAGTGCCACTTGATATTGGTAAATTTAATATAAATTAGTTTATTTTCTACTATTGCAAGATAACTTTAATAACTGTATTTGTTATTTAATCTTACAAAATCATCATCTTTTATAATGTCTTAGAGCAAACTACATTCACAAATAAAGAGTCTGCGATGTACTGTAAACATCACCAAATTGTAAACATGTACATTTACAAGTATATACTGTATGTACATGAATTCATAAATTTAGATTACTTTTTTCTGTACTATATTAAAAACTAAAATTTATTTGTTTGTAAGCTTAAAATAGATCCTTATTAACCATATATTATTAAAAATGCATTAATAAATAAAATACAGANTGATCTTTAACAAGGCCTTAGATTCTCCTTAATATAGTGGGTGATCAGTAAATGAACATAATCCGTTCCAAGACTTTGTTCTCCATCTGAATTGCTCGTTAACCGATTATCGATTTACCACAGGTTTTTATGGGAATTTGGTTAATTTGTTCTGGAGATCCCAAAAAATAAAAAATATATACTTTCTTACTATGTTTATTTATATGTAATAATAAAAATACATATATACACAGTCTTGCATTTTTATTAGTCATGTTTTTTCTGTTTGTGGGGGTTAAAGAATCTGTCTAACATTGATTGCTTTTCTCTCTTTAGGATTTCTCAGAAGTAATTAATAGCATTGTAATTGTAGAGATCCCCAAGCCTATTAACCTCAACCTGGTTTGGATGCCATTCTAAGACCATCATTCTGACATCCTCCCACTTCTTCAAAAGATCTTTAATAGCAGATGTTGGCACTAATACTCTTTTTCAGAAGAAAACATATCTCGCAGTTTCTTGGTGTTCTTCAGTCATCAGATCCATTTCAGGTTCCATTATGAGCTCTTCAATGCTCTTTATTTCTCAGATGTGATTTTTGTTACTCCTTTAGCTGCTTGAGTCTTCTTGATTATACTATAGACCTGTTCAAGCCATACTACCCAGCAATATCAGACACCTTCTGCCCACTCTCTACCTTTACTATTATATTCTCACCTTTAGAAAATAAAACAGATGCAAAATTTAATGAGTGCCTGCCCGACAGTCTGGCGAATACTAGAAAAGAACTGTTTCTATCAGAAAAATAAAAGATTGGAATTACAAGGGAAAGTTTCAAAGTTCAGAAGAATACTATCTGATCAGTATATACCAGGTTAAGTGTCGATGTTAACGTCTCCTGTGCTCCGAAAATTTCAAATTGTTGCCTGAGACAAGGGAAGACAGAATTATTTTGTCGCTTCTTCTTGTGTTTGTTCTGTGAGGTGTCCGAACATAAAAATCTTTCACGAAAGTGTTCGCTATCTGATTTGTTCATTAACTAATCACCCACTGTATTTTGTTTTTGAATCTCTACAGTTGTAGTTCATCCTGTTTCGTCACTGTCCATGTCTCACATCCATATAGAGCAGGGCTTCTTAAACTATGGGTCGCGACCCCTACAGGGTCGCTTAGCAAAATCTTGGGGTCGCGAGATCTTAATGCAAATTATTGAAAATAACTTGTGAGAGTTTGAAAATGGAACGCTTTGTGTCATAGGTTTCGTGAGTTGTGCTTTGTGTCACTTCTGGTGCAGAGAGACAACAATTCAGCAACACTGATTGTAGTGTGAACTAGTGTAGTGTTGTCGCTTTTCAGTGTATTCAGTTGTCCCTGTTCCATTGTAACACAAGAGTGAACTGAGGTAGTACACCATTATTGTTTTTGTAAATTTGTATATATCTTTATTTTATATTTTTTAGGTCGTGAAAAAAATCACAACCATAAATGGGGTCGTGAATTAAAAAAGTTTAATAAGCCCTGATATAGTGTCACAGATCTTATAAGCATCTTATAGACTGTTAGTTCGGTCTTCCTGCCAAGTGTAAAAAGCAACCATTATTGGAAATAGGGTCATTTCTTGGGGTTGTGAAAGTAATTTACAGTTCAGCTTAACAAATTCTGGTAAAATTTTTGTTTGCTTTAACACAATGAAAATTAATATTGTTATAATGATGTTTTACCAGAGCAATAGCAAAATCTGCATTAACCTGAGAATTTGCTTTATCAGTGTTCTTTTAAAGCGAGTTGACTGTATTTGCAAGTATCATATAGGAAAATGAACAAATAATTTATTGTTGTTGCCTGAAGATAAAATTATATTTGAAAGTACATTGAGTAAAATTAATTTACTGTAAATTCTCAAATTTACACCCAGTGATCTTCTGGACAGAATATACTTAGTCCCTGGCATATATAAGAAACCAGGCATCTATTGGATTCATTCTCACAGAATTTAACATCCAAACTAGTGAATCACATTCTATCTAAATATATAAAATTGCTTGTCCTGACTGACTGACTGAATGACTCACTCATTCATCATCGCCCAGAGCAAACCGCTTAACCTGAAGAGGTGAAATTTAGTAGACAGTTAAGGTATGTCATGGAAACGCACACTAAGAAGGGATTTTTCGAAATTCCTCCACGAGGGGAGAAGGAGCGCATTAAGGCTTAACCGGAAGAACGACTTCTATTGTACTATTTTAGATGCGATTTTTTGTTTTTATCTGTGTTTTAGTAGGGTATGCCATGGCAATGCACACTAAGAAGGGATTTTTCGAAATTCCCCCGCGGGCGGGAGAGAGAGAGGATTTAGTCTTCATCGAGTACTTAGGTGTATTAAATTAATAACATGTCAGATATTGTTATAAATATTTTTATCTATTTTGATTTTAAAAATGTTCGAACCGTTTTAAATTTGAATTTGTTATTGCATATTGGTTCGATTATAGGACGATTGTAAACATTCCAGAAAATTGATCAAATTGAAAATAGTTTGTTTGATTCTTTGCAATTCTCATCATTCTCAGAGGTAGGTGTTATATAACAATTACTATGATTGTTGAAATACTGAATATAAATGGGGTTTGCTTGCAAAATCCACGTGGGCAAAGCCACGAGTAACAGCTAATATCACTATATAAAAAAAGGGAAAATATGGTTCATTCTTTATTCCCTCACCATCCCCACCCATTCTACTCCTGAAATAATGAAAATTGCAGGTAATCAACAAGAACTTTTCCTTTTTAACAGAAAAGCATTTTACTGTATTACTACTACCATAAGCATAAAGTTATTATGGTATTACCTTATCTACATTTCATGAATTTTTCTAGTCACCCCCTGCTAGCTGTGAACACCAAATTTTGTTTATCACTTTCATCTAAGGCCAAGACTCCAGTGGCATAAAAACATTTAATCATGTGACCTATTTGTGTTTGCATCTGGACTGCGGTGGAGGTCTGGCTAGCGAAGTTTTTACAGCGACGGTACTATCAAAGTTATAAAGACAATGATTATATTCTATGAGTTTTTTCTGTACTATAATTACAAATGTAGTAAAAATAATATCTTTACTTTCATATATTAACTTTTATTAGCATACTAGCTGCAAGGACCCGCTTTGCTGGGTTTTTATTTGTTCGTACATTTGTATGTAATATAGTTTTTTATATATATAAAAGACTGTTTTTCTAAGTAATCTAGAATCTAGCTGCAAGGACCCACTTCGCTGGGTTTTTAAAAAGTAACAATAGTGAAGATTAAGATAATTACATTATAGCCAATCTTACCCGTTTTCACAGAATGCAAGAATTAGGTCCCCCGTTTCCAGACTAATTAGAGAATTTTTACGTTTAGTCAAACGAACTATTTTCAACGTTTATGGAACGTTTACAATCGTTCTAAAATCGAACCAATATTCGAATTAAATTCGAAAAAATTCGAACAAAACATTCGAAATAGAAAGCCACTTTCAACCACTTTCAGCCTCATATCTCCCGCACCCTTATAGCTATCGAGACGCAACAACCCCTATGCACGAATGGAGACTTGGGGCTACCACCACATACAAACACCATTCACGTGCGATGTGTAGTTTTGGCGAAAAAGTGAAATATAGGGACATACATGTCCATATATATATATATATATATATATAGATTATTAATTAAGATGGTAATATACAGCACTTTTAGCTTTTTTCATTATATACTCCTCTAAATTGAAGGATTTTCCTTTGGCCGTCCATATTGCAAGTTTTAGGCATCCATTATTATAATCGGGATACTTCTTGTCATAGATACATGAATACTTTCAAATGTTTTCGATAAATATTTCTAGATCTATTCTAGAGTAGCCACGAGGGAACGTACACAAAAGCTCGTTTTCCACCATTTTTAAACCGTGTCACAATGACCTAGATTTCACTGACTTCTGATTGGTGGATGGTACCGTTTTATGGTCATATTCGTGTCGAAAGTTGAACATTACTCAACTTGCTTTTATGCTGGTTTTACGATCTGCTCAGGTGTAAAATATCATGGTCACGTGATTAAAAGCTTTTACAGTGAGGGGTTTTACACCTGTTTTTGCACTAGTGGAGTCTTGGCCTAACTGAGTGAAGATTTATCTTGTCTTGTCCATCACTATCTGGAGATATGGTTATTTTTCTTTTACCACTCACAGATCCATTGCAGAACCTTTTCTTCTAATTTTTTGCAGATCTTCTTGTGTGGGTTTGCCGACAAGTGGAGGTGTTAATTCGTCACCATCACAGCTCATCCATCAGGGTAGATGAACAGTGATGATGAGTATGTAGGAGAGTGCTAATGAAAACGAGTCTCCTTCTAAAGTTTAATCTGTTTAATATACGATTAACACATCAGTGTTGTGGCGTTACAAGCAGTGATTTGTAAAACTTCACATGCACTCATCACATGAACTTTCAACAGCTTACAGCTGTCATCCTCAGGCAAAAATTTAATACTATAAATTTCGAACACTTAGCTTTTTAACAGACTATTTAAATTACGTAAAATACATAGATGGAATTTAGAATACATATTAAAAATTGTGATAATTACTATATTTGTAGAAACGTGCTGTGATGACTTAATAACCCTGTAATAGTGGATAGCTAATGGCGCATTTTCTATACCCCATTAGCTATCCACTATCCAATCATGTATCTACAATATGTAAATGACATATTATGCGCATGGGATGCCTCTGCAGAGGAATTAGACAAGTTTGTTCAAATGTTAGCATCTATATATCCTACCATCAGATTCACTGTGGAAGAGGAACAAAATACCAAAATCTCATTTCTAGATCTGGAAATATATAGATCTCCTGAACCACTTTTTTCAGTGCACCACAAAAACAACAGAATACCACATATTATTCTTGCAACTGCCTTCCAACCCTCAAATTTTGTTAATTCTGCTACTACTTCTCTTATTCGAAGAGCATTCCTTCTCCCGTCCACCCAGGGATTAATAGACAAAGAATTGCACCTTATTAACAGGGTAGTGCACAATGCTGGGTATTCTACTTCCAAATTTCATTTTCTCCTTAACTGTGTCAAGAACAAATTATTTCCAAAAACTTTCCTCTGCAACAAAAAAGAATTCAATTTAGTACAACCTCTGATACCATTTTTGGGCCCTATATCCATAAAAATAACATGTATATTCAGAAAACATGGTTTTATTTTGCCCATGGTCCCTCAACTAACATTAAGAAGAGTTTTGTGCAACAATAGAGACACTCTTACATTGAATGAAAAATCGGGAGTTTACGAAATACCATTAAAACATACATTATCAGGGAAAGAAATCATCTATACAGGAGCAACCAGAATGTTATACTCCCGCATCCTTGAACCCCAATAAGATATTAAAAACAACAGAACAACTAATTAGCTAAAAAGGTGCTAAATCACCTTTTTAGCTAATTCTAAAAATTAGTTACCACTCTGGGGCCATACAAAATTACTTAAATGTTGCAACGATTATAGAGAGATTTTTATATGAGAGAGCTTTTACATATCCACTTTAACTCTGTGCAATGCACCAACATTAGAAATCCCACAGCTGTGGATATTGTTATTTAAACAATCTAAGTTATAATTTTCCATTCTCAGTTATACCACAGCCAAATACGGCACCATTATTTGAGTTTTATGTATTTGGGTTATTATGTCATCACAGCACGTTTCTACAAATATAGTAATTATCACAATTTCTAATATGTATTCTAAATTCCATCTATGTATTTTACGTAATTTAAATAGTCTGTTAAAAAGCTGTGTTCGAAATTTATAGTATTCAATTTTCGCCTGAGGATGACAGCTGTAAGCTGTTGAAAGTTCATGTGAGTACATGTGAAGTTTTACAAATCACTGCTTGTAATGCCACAACACCGATGTGTTAATCATATATTACTGTACGTTGGCGTAGAGTGTAATTTTATTTATTTTATTATGGAAACTTGTTTAATACAACATTTAAAAGAAGCTTACAAAATTCTTCTAAATCAATTCAAACTGTCTTTAAGTACAGATGTATAAGACTATCTGTCCCCCAATGTGTCTTTTGACAAGGTATATATGCTCTAGTGCAGTGTAGATCTGGAAGATTGAGCCAAGCTGAAGAGCTGGAAACAATCTTCAGTTTGGTCGGTCGAAAAGATGAGGCAGACACACAGGCACAAAGTTCAGAACACACTGATCTTAAGCAGCTACCTAAGTGAAGTAGACAGAAAAGTCTTATATGAGGACAATTGGCAATTCCATTGTGTATATAGGCTTTTAGTATATTAAAAGAAATCTGATTGGGTTGCGTCTTCTTCCATCACTTCCTAATTGGTCACCCTTCCGCTTTTTGAGTGTAACCAAACTCAGATTAGGGCACAAGAAAGATCAACTATCCGTGTACAACTTAATACCTTACTTCAACTCCATCCAAGAATTGTTTATTGAATTTTATTCCTTTTTCTCATGTTTTAAGCTATTATGTTTTGATACTACGACAATCAAGAATCCTAATGGTGATCAATAGGGAGACTAACACGCCAAGTTAATATATAATAACAAAAACAAATACACTGAGTTCAGCGTTATGTGCGTTTTTTTTATCGCTAGCACTTTCAACGAACTTATTGTCGTCGTCCTCAGGCGAATACAGATATTTACCAAAAATTTGGTAAATACAGTGGAACCTCAGTATACGTCTGCTTTAGAATACGTCAAATTCGGAATACATCCTGTTTGGACAAAACAAATTTTGCTCGGTATACGACTTAATTATACGTGCCATCTATGAACAACTGTCGGTGTACTAGACCAGACTAGACGTTCGCGGTGCCACAGTTTATAACTTTGTTAGATTTCTTCTGATTTTAATTTCTAAGTAAAATTTTATTATTAATCATGAATTGCAATTTGAAGTATTCCTTGCCTTCTTGCAATTAGAAGGCAAATGAAAAGCAACAGAAAACTAAAAAAATGACTAGATTCACAACTGAAAAAAGAGATTGTTGAGAAATATGAAGGTGGCACGTGTGTTCGAGATTTAACTGTTGCATACCGTATTCCGAGAACGACGATATTGACAATCGTGAAAAATAAAGGCATTATTAAATCTGCTAACGTTGCGAAAGGGGTTAAATCAATTTCTAAACAGAGATCGAAGACATTAAATCATGTCGAGAAATTGCTTTTGCTTTGGATAACTGAAAAACAGTGTGCTAGAGACACCGTATCAGAAGCAATTATTTGCGAGAAAGCTACAAAAATACATGCTGATCTCATGGAAAATCAAGCAGGAACTAGCGAGGAAAGCGAGGTGTTTCAAGCCAGCCATTTTTTTTACATGAGAACAAATTAATCATTTTTACATTACTTCTTATGGGAAAGATTGATTCGGTATACGTCCTATTCAGTATAAGTCCAACAATCAGGAACGGATTAAGGTCGTATACCGAGGTTCCACTGTGTCTGTATTCACCTGAGGACGACGACAATAAGTTCGTTGAAAGTGCTAGCGATAAAAAAAAAACGCACATAACGCTGAACTCAGTGTATTTGTTTTTGTTATTATATCCTAATGGTGACATTATGATCCTCTCCTCTCTCTATAAATCTAAAATTTATTAATCTAAAGTTCATTCTATTTTACCTGTTCGTCGTATTTATGACTGTCCATGTGGGGTTCATTCTCCCATGTGAACATCTGTAACTTCTCGTTGTCTGCACTTGTCTCACGCTCACAATTTATATCACTTTATTTTAATTCTTTTGGGTAATATATATATGTATTACCCAAAAGAATTAAAATAAAGTGATATAAATAATATAAAGTGATAAACATTATGATGCTGTTTATTCTACATGCTCTTTCATTATTAATCTGTTACTTTCACATTCTTTTAATTTTTACATGTTTTATGGGTTTGCAACTAGTCTGGAACCTCACACTTGTGCCCTTCTCCTACCAACCTCTGCTCCACTCTTATTCTTGATAGCCTTAAAAGCATCACTTTTTATCCTTCACTCACAAATTCACTTCAAATGAACTTTGAATTTCCACACTGCCACTGTGTATACAAAAGAACTCCAGTATTCTTTTGCATACACAGTTTAAAGATAATGCTATAAGGCCTTTTGGTTATCATTCCAATTGACGTCTAGTTCTGTGATCTGTGTAAAATGGAGAGTTCAGAAGAGAAAATTCAGGAAGAATGTACCCACTCACATATTATTTACTCTATACTACAGTTGTGCCCTACACCATCATAAAAACATTTTTTAAGAATTCACACTAGAAAACTACCACAGCATATACAGAACACTCTTAAGTTTTGCAAGCTGCACATAGGAATTTTTAACAACATCCAGTGTGTATTTAGCAGTTTAAACCAGGGCTGTGGAGTCGTGTAAAAATCTACCAACTCCGACTTTGCCTTACCATCTGACTCCAACTCCAACCAGGGACGAACTGTTACCAAAATAGTCTGGGATGTTATCACGTGACCTTAGAATAAAAGATTCAATAAATAGAGTGTTGATAAGAATATAGCTCAATAGCAGACATGCAGATTGGCAATAATCATTATTGTGTAAAAACATTGTAATTTCTGGAATTAGTATTCTCTGAAGTTAATTTCAGTTAATCAATTTTTTGAATCATCAATACTCTACTATACCAGTTAATTATTTTCTTTGATTTGTATATTTCTATCCACACATTCTGCTTTTTTTAAAATCTAAATTATTGAAAACAAACAATCAGTGACAGAAACTGTTCAGTATTGTCAGTACAGTCTATACAGTGTTTCAAAACAGTTGAACGAACTTTGGGAAATGATTCATCAAAAAAAAGTAAGAAAACATGGCATATAAATGTAAGTCCAAAAATGAGCTGTTTTTGAGCAATCAAACCTCTTATCCTCTTATGACAGTGTTAGGTGCAAGACAGATTTTTATTACATAACTACTATTAACTCTCTTACATAATTCTTGACTAAAATGAGCTGGAGCTCACTTTAACTAACATTTGCAAACTATACTACACTATAGGTTACAAATCCACAGAGATGGATAGGCAGACCAAGTCTGGTGGTGTGGCCTCCATGTTTCCTAGTCTGAATCCTTTAGATTTTTATCTATGAGGCCACCTAAAGACACTAGTGTATGCTGTTCCTATGTTCCTATTGGCAAAGTGCAATGCATTTTTGACACCGGCACCATTTGCAGGAGGCCTGAATCTTTGGAAGATTGCAGCAGTCCACATTCTTATGTCTCTGCACTTGCAGAGATGCACAGACAGTATTTTGAACATATTTTTTTTTATGAAGACAGCTATGTAGCCAAGAGTTATGTCAGAGTTAATAAGAGAATATATAATAAAATTTATCTTACACCTGATCTGTCATAAGAGGTTTGATTCTTTAAAAACCACCCATTTCTAGACATATGTTTATATTTCTTTATTTTCCTGTAAAGAATCATCCCTCAAGTTTGTCCTAATATTTTGGAAATACACCATACAACTCTTCATTTTATCCTAGTTTACTCACTTCTAAAACATAAAATTTTACAAAATGATTTCTGTTTATTGGGTGTATACATATGGCTCCACCCTTTTTTTGGTAAATGTAAGACATTTGTTTGTTTTTAAAATGAAAGAAAAATTTATTAAAAATATTTTCCATCAGAAGTTACAACATTTGTCCATCTGTCAGGCAACAAACGGATTCCACGAAGGAAGAAGTCTGGTTGTTTTGAAGCAATCCAGTTATCAACCCAATTTTGAATAGCCTTATAAGATCTGAACTGCTTTCCTGAAAAGTCGCTCTACATGGATCAAAACAAATAGTAATCTGAAGGAGCGACATCTGGAGAATATGGCGGGTGGGGCAATACATCCCAGCAAAGTTCTTCTAGAGTTTCCTTGACTGATCTTCCAACATGTGGGCGAGAATTGTCATGTTGGAAGACAACCTTGTCATGTCTTTTGGCATATTCTTGATATTTTTGCTTCAATGCTTTGTTCAATTTGATTAACTGTTGTTTGTAATGTTCAGCATCGATTGTCTAACTTGGTTGCAACAGCTCATAGTACATGACACCCTTTTGGTCCCACCAGATACACAACATAATTTTACTTCCATGAGCATTCTGTTTCGACATTGATGGACCTGAGTCACCTGGATGCACCCATGCCTTTGGTCGTTTAGGATTGTCGAAGTGTATCCATTTTTTGTCTCCAGTAACAATTTGGTGCAAAAAAACCTTTTCTTTTTTGTCTTTGGAACAATAATTCACATATGATTTTTCAACGTTCAATGTCTCTTTCTTTCAGTTCATATGGGACCCAATTTCCTTGCTTTTGAATCATTCCCATTGCACGTAGACATTGGGAAATACATGGTTGAGAAACATTTAAAGAGGAAGCCAGTTCCAATTATGTTTGGCAAGGATCGTCGTCAAGTAATGTTTCCAATTCTTCATCTTGGAATTTTTTTAGTGGTTTTCCATGCTCTTTGTCATGTGTATCAAAATCATTATTTTTAAACTGTCAAAACCACTATTTGCATGTTGTATTGGATGGAGCATGTTCACTGTAAACTTCCAACAGCAAATGATATGTTTCTGCTGCAGTTTTCTTTGAAATAAAATAATGAAGCAAGACTTCCTGCAAATGCTGTTTTCCTAGCACAAAACTCTACATTTTTAATCAAATAAAAATAATTATTGTTTACACTTTAAACAGATGTCTCGGATTTATTTTTGAAGAATGCTGTCAAATCTTTCAAATACAAGTGTTGCCAGAATCAGTTGCATGCAAACAGTACTACTAATGGCAAAGTCATATTTATACACCCAATATATCAGTATAAGAATCAAGTTAAAAGGGATATATAGAAGGACGATTATTAGGATTAAGATATTTTATCTCAAACTAATCTAAAATACTAAAATATAAATTATTACATTACTAATCAATACTTTTACAAAAATCAAAAATCTTTCTCAAACTTTAATTCACGAGATTAAAATAATTTAAACAAATTTTCATTTAATAATTAAATTTTCAGAACATTTAATATTAAGGTTATACAATCAATGCTAATAAATATTTTTATAATAAAATGTGAAATTTCTTAAATTTACACAATTTGGCTTTCATGTTAGAAGGAGCAAAAGTTAATACATTGTATATGAAGCATACTTAATACAAATATATAAAAATAAGAAAAAACAAATTATAGGAGAATGTAATCAGAAGTGTTTTCCTCAAAGTATATGATATATTAAAAATTCTTAATCTGACCAAAGGAGAAATAACTTCCTTTGAGTCAATGTTGCAAAAATAAAACTGAAACATATATTACTTTAATTGCATTAGATTGAAAACTTCCTACATAGTCTAAAAAAACCATAAGTTTTATTATTTGAAAACTATTTTATAAATGTTTTAAATAAAAAAAATTATTGTTAACTAGCATTTCACTACAAAAATTAAATGTAATACATACCATCCAAGATTTTATAACCAGCTAATTTTAATTAATAATAGTAATTAATAATCTGTACCAAATTATACATCATAAAAAAATTAAATTATCAAATATACAATCCAGTCATTATTAATTAATTAAATCAAATTTTAAAACAATTCACACATTTTCATTTTTAATGATAAAATCATTTGCACAAACAGAACACAAAATTTCAATATATTCTACTTAACATGATTTTATATATATAGTAAATTAATTTTTTTAAATCTATATTCAAGTCTGTCATATAATTTAGAATTTTTTTTTATATATATATTCAGCATTTTTGTATCCTGTCCAAATAAATTTCAATGTGTCAAATATAGTGCAAAATATGCAGGCATTCCAAGGTTAAAAATTCACACAAACAAACAAACTTGGTAAACATTGAAGATAAAATCTGACAGAAGAAAAAAACTGACATTCATAAAATTTCCTTTCTAAATTTACCTTTATAATTTCTTTAAAACATTAAAAATTATATGATTATTATACTTAATATCCATAAAATTTGTACAAATATATTTAATATAATATTAAATATATTTGTAGGGGTATATGTATACATTCACATATCTTGTCCTTTTAGGTAGGGTGGCCAGACGTCCCCAATTTCCGGGACTGTCCCGTTTTTCCTATTTTTAATATTTGATTGTAGAATCAATCATTGAATGGAGCAATTTTATTTGACACACCAATTTATAGATCAATAAATAAATTTTTAAAAATAACCAAAATTCAATCAGTTTTAGTCACTATTTTCACCGATTCTAAAATGTTTCCCCAGTTGGATCATAAATAGTACAGCCAGCCTATTTTAGGGTACGTTGCCTTTTTAAAAATTTTGTAAATAAAAAATTAACAAACAAATAAATATAATTTTTTAATGTAACAAGATTCATATAATATAATGTATTAAAATACACATCAATTTATTAATAAATTGACTAAATATCTACTTTCATTTTTAATATATCATGATTAGAGTATTTTAAAAGTATCTTGAGTTTTAAATTATTACAAATTGAGGACTAAGTTTGATGCTTTCGCACATTCTTCACAACCACAGGAACACAATTAACACAAAGTCGACCTTTCCTTTGGGGTTCTTCTCTGCTTACAAATATTTATGTTGATCAAAAATCCCTCTGGTGCCGGATTCTTATAACACAAGAGCATCAAGGGAAAAGGACATTTCGTTTGATACTCTTGTGTTAATTATGTCCCTGTGATTGTGAAAGATGTGTAAAGACATCAAATTTTTACTTGTACTGTCTTCAATTAGTAAATTTTAAATATACTTGATCCTGAATTTCTATTTTTTTTTTTATCTAGGGCTGTTATAAAATATGAAAACAACGCTTAATGTAAGAAGTATTCATCAAAGAATTCATACAAACTCATGTTTACCTTGACTTCTGGATAAACTTTTCTGTTGTTCCGCCATCTTCCTGATTTACGTAGAGAATGTTAACCCTAACGTTCAAATAATCAGTTAACACCGGTATGGAAGACATACAGGTTATATAGTCGTTGGTTAGACAAAAAATACAAACGGTATAATCGGTGTAATGGTTTTTATTGAATCTATTCTATAAAATTTTAAATACTTCATGTATTTACTTCCATCGTGAGAACAATAACAACATAACATATAACCATTGTAACTTCTTAACTGAATCTGAGTTCGAGACTTGTCGAATGGTACGCCGCCTAGTGTCTGAATTATTTACTAAAAAAAGAGAACAAGGGAAAAAAATATTATATTTTATTTATAAATTCTTAAAATTATTTGTACGATTAAAAATTATCGCTAAAAATTTCTTTATTTTTTTACTCTTTCTTTGCTGCGAACGCTAACAAGGTCCATTATGGGTTCTGCTAGATCCACATTAGGAACGGCCGGGTTTTTGTTTCTTCTTAACTCTTTCCTCCTTGTAGACTCTAAGAGGGCCTCTGTTAGCAATCTCGTTATGGATTCGACCTGACCCACAACAGGGCGGCCAGATGGTGAGGGACGGGGGTCCAACATATCCGGACGGCACTATCTGAAAAATTTCTGGGGCTTTTTCAACCCGTTCGGATTCGATTTCCGGTTTCCTAGAGCGGTAGGTTGCCGTCTTGACCGCTCGGCTATTTGTACGCCTGAGGGAGGGACCGGGTGGTGAGGGATTGGATTTGACAAGTTCTGGATAGATCATCCTTGAAAATTATTGGGCTTTTTCAACCCGTCCGGATTTGTTCCCGGGTCCCCCAGAGCAGTAGACTAGTACTTTAATCGCTCAGTCATCGGTCCGTCAAATTATCTAGTGTTTGATGGTACGGTACCTACAACTATCAATACTTACACTCAAATACTATTTGTAGAGGCTGTCTTACCAATTTAATTGATAGCAGGCCTATATTTGTGCAACGAGCGAACAGCCTGCTTGTACTATTTTATTCACTATTTTTACTAAGATTATATATAAAATTGAAAAATGAAAACTTTTGTTTTCGTCTAACATTCGCTAAATAAGAAACATTCCTGATAAAAATTTTATTAATTTCCGTAGATAAGAAAAAAGTAAGCATTCTACGAAATAATTTATCTAATCATCTAGAAATGATGAAACTGATAATGATTTAAAATCTTAATTAGTACCCTGCTAAATGCTTGAATTGGGACCAATTTCTCATAAAAGTCCTGCCGAGAGGCGGGACTTTTATGGGAACCCACGACCAACTACCAGTGTTCAGTAAAGGCACTGTTAGATCTAATACAGTAGAAGTTCGTGAATCCGTCAGCTATGTGACCAAATAATGACAGATTATCACTTTTGTATTTTTGCAAGATTCGATAAGTTATATGCGATCGCATCGTTGCAGACATTTCTGTACATTTTGTACTAGTCTGAAGACGATATATTTAATAACTATACTATGTTATGATTGATAGAAAAACCTGCCGAAAACAATTAACGAACATTTATATTGCAGGCCAAATAACGTATATCACACTTCCTTTAAAAGTTTATATTTCAATTACCACTAGGGGCGCATTCTCGATTTTTTCGAAAGATCATAATAAATAAATAAATAAAGCTAAAAAATTAAAAATACGTATACATATATAAACTTTAAGTAAATAAATAAATATATATATATATATAAACTAGTAAAGCAAATATTTATTGTAGAGTTTCGATTTAAACATTATCAATAAATTAAAAAAAACGGATACAGTGAAAGAATGCGTAATAATTTAAAAAATTATTATATTCATATTTGATTTATGTAGTGTAATATTTTTATTTATGTACAAATTGCAATTATTTTTATAAACATTTTTAAAAATAAATTGATATCTATTCATACTCGTTGTAGGAAAGTAACACTATCGATTGTTTATTATAATGTGCGAAAGAAAATAAATTTTTGTGTTGAGCTTACCTTTCTCGTTTATAAAATTAAACTTGCGTATTTTAAGTTTGAAAAAAACCTATTAAAAAGTGAGTTAATTCTTCGTTTTTTCTTCAGAATTTATAAACTTTATTGTTTTATATTTAGTAAATGATTTCAAATTGCAAAAAAATTATTGTAAAATCTTTCAATCAAGATTGTAATTTTGTTAATAATTTAAGGATTTAAATAATTAATCAAATTAAAACTGTTACATATCTTATTATGAACTTATTGATTATGTTATCATTCCAAGATATGTAAGGCTATTCCATTTTTACACGTGTTTATTCAAAAATATGTCAATTACACATTTATATATATTATAATTTAACAATGTTAAATTGTATATAAAGTATATAAATTTACAATTACAACCACATCTATAATACACAATTTTAGATTGAGATATTCACGAGGATACCTCAGTCTAAAATTGTATATTATAGATTTTCTACAAGACTTTAAAGTTTTAGTCCTTTGTCTTGGTCGGTGGAACAAATTATTTTTTAAGTTCCGGTCCCGTGATCCACCCGGTTTCCTAAGAAATTTAGAGATTCCCGTGCCCCGCGCTATGGAAGCCGCTATCTCGTGTTGCTGTGTAGCGGGGCAATTCGATAGTTTATTTTACTGCCTTGCAGATGTAAATTGCAAACGTGATGTCTACTTTGAAATTTAAAAGAACTGCGGAAGGTAAAATTAATATTTAGTGATGTACATACTGAGAATTACATAAGTATATCTCCAAAATATATATTTGAGATCTAGTTCCATTTTGTGTTATATGTGTGGGGAAATATTGTTTATGATTGGAGCATTATTTTCACAAATGTAGTGGTTTCATTTACAATACATCCAATGATTAAAAACAGCTAATAATGCCTAATATAGTGTAAAGAAATTTAATTGCCCGATGGTGCCTGTTCGACGTGGGCAAAAACATTAGCACTTATTAATATCCAGCAGAGTAAAAACTATGCTGGATATTAATAAGTGCTAATGTTTTTTAGAGGTTTTAATTTGAGTGTATCCAGTTTTTGAGTTGTAGTATTCTAAGAAATTTAATTATAAAAAAATATTTTGATATATTGAATAAAGATATATTTTGCTGTAGTTAATGCCGTAGTAAATTCTTAGACATTAACTATTAGTTGTCCATAAAGATTTGTATTTTAAACTGCAATATTTTGTTGAGATAATTAATATTAGTTAGATTAAATTAATCACCTTGTAAATAATTACCATTAAACTCTTGTTAACATTTAAAATGTCTTCAAGCTGGTATCATGGTGTAGCTTCAAAATAAATAGTGTTTTTTATTTTAATGTGTGCATCAGAATAAAATGGAAACAGTCACTGAGCATTATGTAAGCATTTGCATTGTTTTTTAGTCTGTAGTTAATTAAAGTAATAAAGCAAATTACTTAAAAAATTTTTCTTTATAAAAAAAACTATAAAATTCTTGCTAATAGAAATCAGTTTTCTGGTATGAGATAAACAGATGAAAACAAACACTCAGGGTAGAAATTTTGTGTATTTTTCTTCTTTAAACATTTTTGACACTAAAAAATGTCTTCTTTGGGATGGTTTTCTAAATAGAACACAAGATGAAACTGATTTCTGTTTCTGAGATCTTTAAATGTGGTGTATGACATTTTATTAATTCAGTATGTTAAAATTTGATTTCAAACTCTAAGTGCATCTTAGAAATAAGGAAATATAGTAAGAAAATATTCATACCATTAGTGAAAGGAGTCTATTACGTGACTTTTATGTCAACAATCCATTGTTTCTACTTGAGGATGCTTTCAATATGCTTGATTGCTTCATAAATATCTTGTTTCGTGTGAGGTATGGTTGCTTATTGCTTTAGCATGTGTGATGTGAGCTTTTTGAAAATTTAAAAAGAGCATGCTATCTATATGATTTAATTTGCCAGTTTGCATTTAAGAATAAATTTAGTTTTTAGTCACAAGTTATTGTTACATTTCTTATATTTTAATATCTTGGCTTCAGAGAGTCTTAATGTATCAAGTAACTTAATATGTTACTTTCAATTGTAGATAATTAAATGTTCATTTTTATTTCAGTAGTTTATCTTAACTTAGCCTTAATGTTGTTCCTTGAAAATATAACAGAAAGCACACAAAATTAGATGTGAATTTAATAAACTCTCCAGAACCATAGATTTTTAGATAGTGAAACATTTTCTCAAAATTGCTTTGAGTTCATCTTGGAAAATATCTATAATATAGTGATAGACAGCAGGCTAATAATTTGTTACAAAAACTTTTATCATATAAGCGTTAAATTAAATACGTATGTCAAAAAAAAAAAAAAAAAAGGATCTTATATCTTCTAATGACCTGAAGAAGACGAAAGTGTGTATCGTCGAAAGCGCTCGTCAATTTAGTGACATACGTATTTAATTTAATGCTTTGAGTTACAAATAGACAAAATATGGTAGTCATACTCAGATAAAAATAAAATTTGACTTAGTTGTTTGACTTAAGCTTGGTTTATTGAGCATCAACTGTAATAACAATTCACTACAAATATAGACAAGCATGAATTATACTAGCAATCAAATGATAAAGCTTAATTAGTGTGATATTTAATCTTGTCCTATCATATGATTATCACTAGAGATATTAATGAAAATCAATGATGTAATATCTATTTAAATACAGTGGGTGATTGGTTAACGAACAGTTTGGTTAATGAACAAATCGGATAACGAACACTTTCGCGAAAGATTTTTATGATCAGATAACGAACACTTTACTGAACAAACATAAAATGAAGCGACGGAAAATAATGAATACCGATTGATTTTCCCTTGTCTTCGGGTAACAATTCGAAACCTTTCGGAGCGCGGAAGATGTTAACATTGATGCTCAACCAGATACTGATCGGATAGTATTAATATTCCTCCGAATTTTGAAACTCTCCCTTGTAATTCCAGCTTTTTGTTTACCTTTCTGACAAATAATTTTTTATAGTATTCGCGAGACTCAAAACTTAACAAGTGTCAGACAGACACTTGTTAAGTTTTGTGTCTGGGTTTATTTACTAAAGGTGAAAGTTTAACTGCCCCTTCAGATATTCGTTAACATTTTAGTACCAAATTTCGAATTTCATCTGAGCCTTGCATTTAAATAATTTTTTGTGGGCTAGTTGATTTCTGTTCTCTGAATTTTTGTAAGTGCTTTTCTGAACTTTTTATTTAAAAAAGAAACTGATAATATTATGGAGCCTAAAAAGAGAAATGTCAAGAACTGTGCTCACCGTAGAAACCAAGTAAGAGATAATAGCCAAGGTAGAATGTGGGCACAAGCTGTCTGATGTTGCTAAGCAGTATGGCTTAAACAAGTCTATAATAGGCACAATCTTAGCTATGAAAGATATATCAAGAAGTCTCAAGCTGCTAATGGAGTAATGAAAATCACATCTGAGAAATAAAGAGCATTTTAGAGCTCATAATGGAACCTGAAACTAATCTGATGACAGAAGAACTCCAAGCACTCTCAAATGAAGAAAAACAAAAAACTCAGTGAGTTTCCTTTTGAAAAAGAGGAATACGAAAGAGGACCAATGTCAACATCTGCTACTAAAGATTTTTTGAAGTGGGAGGATGTTAGAACAACGATCATCCAAGTGGCATCCAAACCAAAATAAAGTTAATGGGGTTGGGATCTATACAATTACAATACTATTAATTACTTCAGAAAAATCCTAAAGAAAAGAGAAAAGCAATCGACATTGGACAGATTCTTTAACCCCCACAAACAGAAAAAACATGACTAATAAAAATGCAAGACTGCACATATATNAAAGAAAAGAGAAAAGCAATCGACATTGGACAGATTCTTTAACCCCCACAAACAGAAAAAACATGACTAATAAAAATGCAAGACTGCACATATATGTATTTTTACTATTACATATAAATAAACATAGTAAAGTATATATTTATTTTTTGAAGTCTTGGAACGGATTATGTTCATTAACCGATCACCTACTGTAATTTACTATGCAATATACATAAAGCAAAGAAGCATTTTTTTTATTGGGTTTTGGTCAGGGCTGTGGAGTCGGAGTTGTCAAAAAATCCGCCGACTCTGACTCCTTTTTACTTACCAACTTGTTATGTATATAAAATGGAAAAGTATTGGAATCGTGTCAAATTTGACCCTCCAAGTTTTTTATTATTTTTTTTTTTTTTGCAAATCTACACCTTTGGAGACCTCCCGAACCTCTCAAAAAAGTCAGTAAAGGGGAAAAATTCGCGCGCATGTGTGTGTTGGCATCTAATTTGTTTAATTTCTTTATTTTCTGTTCTGAGATATTAAACAATATCTCAGAATGGGTAAAGTTTAAGAAATGAAATGTGACAATGTAGTTTGCGTATAAAGGGGCATTAATACTATTAAATTTTGGTTCTTAATTAAAGGTCGATAGGGTGAAGACCTAAAAGTGGTCATGTGTCATATCTCTTAATGAATATTTTACTCGTTATTAGCATTCAAAATTTAAAAAAAATAAAAGTCGTCTTTACCCTCAAAGTAAGCTTTTTAGCCATTTTATAATAGTACAGTAAAACCCATTTAGATGTTCTCACCTAAGATGTTAAAATGTATATGGGGACATGATTTAGTTCAACCACTTTGACTTAAATAACTAACTCCTGTGTTAAACCATTTGACTCCAATTCTGATCACTGTGACCACAGAAATTATTAGGCTTCAAACAGGGTGAATAAAATCATGCCCTCCCACACAGTCTAACATCCACACATATAGAAAAAACCTCAAATCTTTTGCATATCTCGAAATTTCAAGGTGTCCTGAGCCCAAAAATGTAAAAATTTGGGAGGGGTCATTTTTTGAGCGAGCGCTACACTTTCTCTCTGTTATATATAACAGCCAGAAAAGTAAAAATTATCAAATACATATTTATATATTACTTAGAGAAGTCTTTTAGCTTTGGAATAAAAAGTTTCTACACTCTATCTTTATTAGAACTCTATTGAATCTTTTATTCTGAGGTCACGTGATGATATCAGAATTTCCAGGTCTCTTTCAGTAACAAGTCCGCCCCTGGTCGGAGTCAGAGTCGGATGGTAAGGAAAAGTTGGAGTTGGAGTCAGTAGATTTTTATGCTACTCCACAGCCCTGGTTTTGGTTTGTAAATTTTATAATCTCATTAAAAAATTAATATATTGAAAGAGAAAAGAATCTGTTATTTTGGATTTTATGGTATAGGAGTGAGAGGCTGAATAAATATGAAAGTAAAAAGCAGCAAATACTAAAGCAAAAAGTGAAGTTGGTTCTGTTACTGAAAAAAAAAAATCATCATCTTCAATTGATTTATACTATTTTGGCATATCTGAAGTCAATGATTAAGAATTCTAGAATAAATTAACATTGACAACCTGAAACATTATTAAACTTTGAAAATTTATTTACCAGGTATTTCTTATAAATATAGAATAAGAACTTATGGATCAAAATTAGGTGCAAACTATACTTATTTGTAAACCACTCTCATAGGCCAGTTTCCTGTCTTATAAACTAGTTCCATAAAATGGGAAATCAGTTTTATATACAGTATATATTATGGAAAAATATTCTGCTTAAAGTTTATTAATAACAAGCATTACAGCAAAATTATTTTAAAATGTTTTCTGCTACAAGGGAAATTTGAAAATAATAATATTTTAAACATTAGTGCATCAGAGAGTTAAAATTCAGTTAAAATAAGATTATTAAATACTTCATATCTAAAATGTTTTCAAGTACAATTCTGTTTGCATGAAATATGCATTATTAAATTATTCTGCATGATAATTTTGATTTTAATTGAAGTTTATAAATGAAAATAAGTGTGTAAAAAATAGTAATGATAAAACACCTTTACAAATGATTATTCTTTTCAAATTTTCTTTAAAGTATTTATTATTAGTTATGTGGCAGTATTTAGGCATAAATGGAACTTTATCACCTGTTTGGAGCTATACTCCAAATAACCCAATTCTTGAGAGATCAAATCTTATTGTGACAATGTCAGCTAAGCTTTACATCTGCTATGGATCAAAGCCTTGGATGAAAGACTTGAACTTTCTCTTTGAAGTTTATTTCAATTTTCCTTCACAATATTTGTTTTTTTATCAGCCTCATAAGCATATTTAGCCTTGAGGTTTACCACCTATTCTCACTACATTTAAACAATAATTAAATTAACCAAGAAGAGATTTATCCTGATTGCATTAATTGGAAATAACAAGAGTAAGAGATCAAGACAATATTAATGTAGAATGCAACTTGATACAGGTTAACATGATAGAGTTAGAATATTGATCAGAATTAGTTAACTCTGTTCTGTTGAAAGGAAAAAAGTTTATTGGTTTCAAAGGCTTCATTGGGGTTAACTTTTATCATGTAAATGTAGTGTTAGGGATGTGTTTCCAAATGATCTAACTTTTAAGAGATTGAATACTGATGCAACAATAGCAGCTAAGCATCTGTTTAAAAACAATCACTTTTTTATCATCGAATTAATAGATTTTTTTTTTTAATTTTGAAATATTTTTGTAAGAAATGACAAAGATAAAAACAAATAGACAAGAATTATTATTTAAAATATTCAAGACATTTCTTGTAAGAATTTACTGAAATAATGAAAGCTCAAGAGCCAAAAATGTGTTTGATAATAAGTTTGATGATAACCTTAGGAAGCAGTTGATCTCCCTCATAAAATATCCAATTTAAAAAAGTCATTGTGAGTAAAATAGCAACATTTTAAAAATTGTAGAATGATTAAATTTTAAAACATTTTTAGATTATAGTAATTACTTATATTCAGTTTTATCCAATTATCATTTTATAAATAGTAGTATCAGTTTATTGGGCTGCAATTTGAAAAAATTGCAGCCCAATAAATTTTCACTATTGTCTATCTGTTTTTCCTTAATCTCGAGAATGGAGTTAGCTATATGAAATCCATTCGAGACCAGGTATGGAAACCTTAGGGGCAGGAGACCCTGATTAACTATATAAGAACTTCTGATGCAAACCAGAAGTCATGTTATTTCAATTCAAAACTTTCTGAAAGCAGTTAATAGATGACTGGCACAACTACATTGCTAATGGAAAAGTATGATGTACAGTACAAGAGCAAGACACTACAGTACTAATTTGAGATAGAAAGGCATATATTTTAAATTAAATAAGTTAAAAATATGATTAAAAATTGCAGTCTGGCATTATGACGATGTCAGAATAAATATTTGCTCATATTATATTGTATGATTACTGAAGTTATTACTTTCCTGTTTAATAAAAAGAAAAACTTTATTTTGAATAGAAAGAAATCTTAAAAATACAAAAGCTTTTTAATTTTTTAGAAACTGAAATATATTAAAATTGTTTACAGACTTTCTTCTAAGAATAAATTTTTTTGGAAGAAAATAAGTGAAATCTTGTGAAAAGGATTAATTGTGAGATTTTGCTTGTGTTTAGCTTCTAATTACAATTACTTTTTAGTAAATTTCTATCCTGGTTTTTATTGTACATTATATAGAATTTTAACAGCTACATAAATGCCAGCATGACTTTTTTAGAAATTTTAACATCTTTAGACAAGACAGAGCCTAAAAAGAAGGTTGATTCTGTTGTATGATATGAAAAGAAGAAACTTGTAAAATCTCCAAAATTTATATTTGTTTCTTAAATATGAATATTTTTAGTAAATTTATGTTTTAGTTTTTATTGTTAAATGAACAATTATTTATTGTGACATAATCACAAAACTGTGCTGCAATTTTTTATTACAATACTCTCAATTTTAATAGTGGCTTGCCCCTCTTCCTATTAACAATGGCATCATGCCAGTCATCTAACTCCATTCAGGGGAAAATTTTTTAATTGAAATAATGTGACTTCCAGTCCAAGCCAAAAGTTCATATATAATTAATTGGGCCTCCTGCTCCTAAGCTTTCCATATCTGGTCTTGACTTTTATCTATCCAACTCTGTTCTTGAGATTAAGGAATGAGAGACAGATAGATGAACTGACACCTGTGGGAATTTATAGTTTTTTAAAATTGCAGCCCAACAAAAAAATGAATATATGCACAGGGTTATTCAGGAAAAAATCTTATTATTAAAGAATATTATTACATCTTAATAATGCAAGGTACTGTAATTTGGGAGACAACAATTGAAAGAAAATTACTCTAAGTGGTTTTAGTATTACCTTTGTAAAGCTAGCTATGCTATTCACCACTATGGGATGCATATTGTCAAGATGTATGCTATGCAGATTGAGGAGACATTTTGTATTGAGTGCTTTATCTCAACAAACCAAATTAAAACATATGTTTAATCCCTATTGTATTTGATGATTCTTAGGAATGTCCATCAAGGAATTTGTAATTTTAAATTTGAAAAAGTTCAAACATAGAGATGTTTTCTCTTTCAAATGTATTTGTTCTACTGCATTTGATAATTTTCACAGTTGATGATCTTATAAAAGAATGAAAATGTTACTGAATAAAAGTTAATTTGGTTTCCAGAATGAAGCATTTTTTCTCATCTTTTTGATATGGTGCTAAGTTCAATTATTATTTTTGTTGATTTAAAATGCAATTATCTATTATAGATATTCTGCATATCCAAACAAGATGAAGTCCCAATTTGTATAATTGGAGTTTTACTATATAGGTTTCTTGTTTGCTTTTCATATGTTTAGTGAAATAAAATTGCATAATTTTGTTCATTTTGCATTTCAAAGATTTATGTTCATTTACAGTTTTTTTCTTCCATATAGATATGTACAGTATATCCTAAGCCCAAAAAATGGAGGATTTACAATTACACACAGTATTTACATTTACTCTATCTCAGTGGAGTAAATGTAAATATGGAATTTTTTGAACATTTCTTTTTGTTATCTTTACTACAGCCTAGTAAAGATAATTGCAGATATATATAGTATATGTCAGACATGGGCAAATGCGACTCTTGCTGAAAGTGTTAATTTCTGCTTTTTATTATTATTTTTACAATTTTATTTCCACAATTTTGTGAAATTATGTTTATTAAAAAAATTTAATATTTGTTTTATATGATATTTATATTATATAATAAAATCACAGTACAGAATAAAAAAGTACAGAACTGCGGCTCCCATTCATTTTGCAAAACCTACATTTTGGCTCCCACTGAACTCTTGCTTGCCCACCCATGGTACAGTATATGTGATTAGTATTAGTATAATAGAGCCACTAAGAAAGTAATAACTAGCTGTGCTTTCTTAATTTGCAGAAAATTGTAAATAATGGGAAATCAATGTCATTTACAATTACTCTATTCAACCCTAGACTGCTATTCGCAACAGAAAAGTTGGCAGTGCTGGTAAGCATACTGTATTGGGCACAGACAGAAAAATACCAAAAGTACATTGTTGATATATGACAAGTGACATGGTTTTGTTTCTTTGCATTGTATGCCTTTGGAGAAAAATGCCTAGTGCATGATAGCTGACCACCCTGAAAAAATATTTATTTTGCTGCTAGTATAATTCAGTAAATGCAAAATGGGTTACTTAGAAGCAATAGTAATATTTGTTAATGGCTGAGTTGATAAAACATGTTAAACTGCTGCTCTGTGAACCTGAGTTGAAGTCTAGAGTAGTAATCTCTGGAATGATTTCATAAGTGACTTGCTTTGAATATATTGGACCTTTATTACCTTGCTGCCCCCATTATGGGTCTGGTCAAACCCTTGATGGACCTGCAAAAATAATGTTATTAGTGTCCACAGGGTAGGAAGTTAAAAAGTAAATAACAAAAAAAAATCTTGTTTTGTGGATCTTGGGCAGAAACTCTGTTACAAAATGGGACTCTGAAGTATTTAAAGAGAATATATATGAATGATGTATGCTATGCTTTAGATGCTGTTGAATTCATATGATTTGGTCTTTCACATACTAAGACTCATTCTTGTTTCTGTGCATCATAATATCCACATATTATAGCTTAAGAACACTTATTACAGTAAGGCTGCATTCACACTGCCAATAGCAATAACCATGGATCTTAAATAATAATATGATGGCATGTCTTTTGTTATATTTGTTCATTGCCAAGGCATTCACATCGTTCATTAGTTTTCATATTATAATGTGTGCAGTTTACATTAGGCTTAGCATTACTCCATGGATTTCTGAACTTTTAGACTGGCATTGTCTCTGTTTAAAAATGGATATGCAGAGTAAAATGTCAATTCTTCAGTATATCAGGACATGTCATAGAGCCAAGGTGAAACACCTTGGCTCTATTTAACACACAACATTAGCTGTTCATCCATCTTGTTCAAAGAGGATTGTGGGAAATTCATGTTGATTGGCCAATACCATTATAACAACAACAAATGTTGAATCTTGGCTAACTTTTGAACAATGAACAACTAAGATGAAAGTGCTACGGACAAAGACAAATGATAAAAATATTGGTTTTTCTCATTGTTGTTGGCAGTATGAATACAGCCTAAGTGAAATGTATTGTAAAAGGTGTCTTTAAACTCTTAATAAAAATAATAATTTAAATTATATTTTAGTTTACAACTATATTTCTAATAGACAAATTATTAATGCCATTTTAGGCTAAATAAAAATTTATTAAAGTTTATAAAGCCAAACAACTACCAGATTACATCTGGCTACTTTTCCATGATTATATTTAATTAATTACTAAATAATTTGTAACTAGAGAGAATTTAATTAATATGGCACCATCTCTTAAATTTAATAAGAGATGGTGAATAACACCTCCTTCTAGTGACAACTTAGTAATTAATTAAATATAATTGTAGAAAATTAGCCCGAAGTAATCTGGTGGTTTAGCGTTACAAATTTATTGGGTTTCATGATGTATGTATTTATTAAAGCTTTTTGATGTTTTTCAAACGAGAAAAAATTTAGTTTAATTTTCTTCTTATTTAGATTATTTATTTATATAAAAAAATATGAATAATTTCATTTATTTTTTTTTATTACAGATAAAGAATGAGGCCAATAAACAAAAGGAATAAATATAAAAATATTGGCAACAGAAGTATTTTAAATAAACCTAATACAGAAAGAATGAAAGATGCAAGACAAATTTTGAAATTAAAAAGAAGTAAACAACAAATGAAAAATTTTTATTCTATTAATACTAAAACAAATTTTAATAGGAAACAATTCAAACCAATTAATTTTGAAAGAATAGTAGTAAGTTTTAATATATTTTGTGATTATAAAGTTAAAGTTTATTGAAAGTTTAACAAACATAAAGACTTTTTCGTTTTCAAATATGAAATAAAATGTTTTCGTGTCTGATAAATACATTTTTAACAAGTTAATTTTATAAAATTAACTTTTTAAAAATATTTTAATGTCTGAAACATAAATTATTTTTGTTTTTCCTTGCTATTTTTTTTTCAAATCTGTTATGTAATTTATAGTTTTCTAAATTTTTAGCAAAATAATTTTCCTTCAGTTTAAAAGTATAAGAAAAATTGAATGAATTTCCATATTTCTGGTTTTCAAACTGATCTTTAATTATTTACTAATTCATTAATGATTTCTGGAATTTGCATTTACAGATAACACTTTTGCTATTTATTAATGAATTTAATTGACCATGAATATTTAATTTTTATAAAATTATAACAAAGCATTCCAAGTCCACTTCACATTGTAATTAACCTATTCTTAATTGAATGCCAAAAATCGAGAAAGTTTAATTTGTTGTTTGTCATCAGTGGTAGAGGGAATTGTCCTCAGATTCCTCATTTAAAATATAGAAAAATGAGAATTATTCAAAGGAGAAACACAAAGTAGATCCAAAATCATAACAAAGAAATGAGGGGAGTAAGATTTTAAATAACGCATTGCATAATTATGATGATTATGCTCTGCAATATTTTTGATTGTGTTGTCAATTATGCTATTTGCATTCTAAATATCTTTCCTAGAATCTTTCCTTTAAATGTCTTATATTTTTGGAAATGTTTAAATTAATTTAATTTGAACAGAATTGTATTATCTGAATTGAAATAATATTAGCATGTACAATCATTTGGCTATTGAAGAAAAATTAGTTTTGATTTTTACTAATTTTCTTTAATGACCAAATGACTATACATATATTATTGTAATTTAGAAAATAGTAAATTTTTTCAAAATAATTTAATTTTACAAATCATTAAATTGCCAAGAAATGAAGGCATATTTTTTTTTAGTTTTTTTAATTAATGAAATTTGGTGACCAAAATTAAAATAATTCATTAATATTGGGACTATGATATTAGATAGTAATATTATGTATACTAGTAATTTCTCCAATATGATTGATTGATTATATTAC
This sequence comes from Centruroides sculpturatus, assembly GCF_000671375.1. NCBI lineage: Eukaryota > Metazoa > Arthropoda > Arachnida > Scorpiones > Buthidae > Centruroides > Centruroides sculpturatus. Next base: position 22,376 of record NW_019385862.1, on the reverse strand, counting down.
ATTTAGTAAAATAAAACTAATGAAATAATTTCTAAGTACAATATTTTATTGAAGAAAACTTTAAAATACATCACAAAATGTTTTCAAAAACATTTTTGGCTGATACAGCATTTTTATTGTTATTATTTGCTGTTTTTATTTTTGTGAAAAACATTGTTGGTTGAAATCAATGCAGTTTTAAAGAAATTATCCTGATTAGTTCTGTTAATGGCTTGTCTAAAATTTTTTATAGTTGTTATGTGCAGGCAACTTAACTCTTTAAACACAGGATTTGCCAAAATTACCTTAATTATTCAAGATAAAGTTGTCCAAAGAGAAAATTGTTTGACTGGTTTTGCTATACAAGTTTACTTTGTAGCCTGAGGGGTAAAAACAATTTCATCTCTAGGTATGTAGAAAGAAGAAATTTTCAGAGTGTAACGAGTTAATCAAATGGTGTGACAGAGTAAGGTACCTGTGCATAGTTGCTATTTTTTTTAGTTATTTATTTTTTTAATGAGTTAGCTCACGTTAAAAAAATAGCAACCATGCATGGGTACTCTACTCTGTCTCACTGTTTGATTAACCAACATTACCACTCACAATGCACAGCCACCATGCATGCTAGGACCAGCACTGACTCAGGTGATCAAACACGTGTCCTGATCACATTTAACCCATATATTAAAACAGTGTACACTGAGATCAACAAAAAACAACAAATGTGGATAGCATATAGGAGATGTCTGACGATCTTTGACATCCTCAGAAACGGTAAAGACACTTCGAATCGTAACAGACTTCCTGGTGTTTACTCCATCCTACTTAAGGACAGCAGATGGGACAAGGGCCTTATATATATATATATTGGTTCTACCAAGTGCTCCTTAAATACCAGAATATGAGAGCACCGAGCAGACCTCCAGCATGGCGACGCACCACTGTCCTGGCCACTTATGCATCTGATCCTGACATCGAAGTGGAATTCGACAAAGCCGAAGTCATCATCACTACACTTCACCTGGAACATCTAAAATGGCTAGAAGCCATATCCATTTACAAAAATAGCCACATGACCTCCTGTATCAACCAGAAAGAGGAGCTTAATCTGTCGGTAGCCTGGCAGGCCCTCATATATGACAAACTTTAATTACCACCACCCACACACGAACACGCATGCCCAGTGTAACAGATTTAATCATATGGACATTTGATTTAATTTTTCAAATATTTACATTCTATTTTGAAGCATTTCATCGGATTTTACCTGGGGAAGAACTATTCAAAACTTCAAAAATGTTTGTGATAGACTGTTTTTTTCACAAGGAACACTGGTAACAAGTTCCAGTTATAGTGTTTATCACAAACTACTGAAAGCTTGAGAAGCAAACACTTACAAAGCAGCTGAGCACTACAGAGAAGCCAAATTTAATTAAATTTTCAATAATCTTTATCCTTTCATTTTTTTTTATTGAACAAATGTGGCATGTACTGATTTCAACCTGCTCTCCAATTGGTACTGTAGTTCTATCTGCACAAGAAACTGAAATAATTTTATCCTTTCTTTTTTTGGGGTAGGAGAAATTTACTTATGCACTGATGAATGGTCATACTTGATAATGTCTGAAAGGAAGTAACATTTACATAAATCTGATAATTCTTTCGAAGATATTAGCATGGATTACTTTTTATGAGACTTACTTCTTTATATACTAATCATTTATATCTAATACAATACATGTTGTATTGTACATGGTATTATATGAAAAGTTTACTTGTGAGAAGGAAACTTGGCAATGCCAGTGAGAAGTTTCAATGGTTATTCCTTGAGTCTGTAGTAAATAAATGTTCGTGATTTAAGTGTTTCTCAAAATGTATAACAGGCAGTAACAAGCATAACTGGTTCATTTCATCACCAAGTGTATTATTCACAAGTAAACTTTTGTGTATACTTTTCCTCACAAGTATCCTGGGTGATCAAACAAAAATTTTGTTTATACATACATATATATATATATAACTAGCTAGTATGTATGCCATTTTTATTTTTAATTATGTAAAGAGAAGACAAATCCATCATACTGATATTTGTATATTTGTTTAAAAATATATTACAATAAAACAATAATAATAATAACTTTTTGACTTTGGCAAAAATGTAAAATATACCAATAACAGTGGAAGCTAGGAGTGTACCCACTGAACTTTGCAAAAATGTACAGGATTTAGAACCGGATGAAATTTCAACTGTTGATTTAAAAAAGATGGCACTTTTATATATGGCATACAATAACAGACACTATCTAGGTAGTGCTCTAGGCTGGTGATGGTAAACCTGTGATTCATGGATCACATAGTGACCCGTGTGACGATTTCAAAGTACCAGCATTGAATGTTTAGAAAGTATTAAGATTAAAATTAAACAAGAACCATTACAATCCAGTAACAAAATTTTAATAAAAACATTTAATGATCAATTTTGATCTTGACCAAGGTCTGCTTCAAGTTTTTAAACCAACAAAATTCCAAATTGGAATACGTAGAACAAAAATATTTTTGAAATATTATTTTTTACATTATAAGTTAAATAATAAGTTATGCAACAGCAAGGACAAGACCAAAGAATGTAGAGCCCCAGGAATGAATAAACAGTGTTTCAGTGAGGGATAACAGGTTCCAAAGGGATTTTGGTTTACATTGGTTCCACTAAATACTCAGTTCAATAAAGGGTGCAAGAACATTGGTACGACATTGTAAACAAAAGGCATACCACCTCCCCGTCCACTTATGCCAACAATCCCAATGTGCATGCTGACCTCCAAAATGCCAGGTTAATTAGGCAGTCCTTTGAAACAGATCATATTAGGACCCTAGAAGCCTTAGAAATATACAAGGTCAGCCTGACCAGCAAATGTATTAACTTTAAAGATGGTAATACTGTATCGTATGCATGGCAATACTTTTATGAAAAACCTGCCAATGCTGACATAAATTAATTTTTACTTGCTATTAAGTTATCTCCTAAAATTTTTGTATATGGGTAGCATTATATATTTAAGATTTTATATTTTCCACTGTTTAATTTTTATATACATTATGTTTTGTTCTACACATTCCAATTTGAATTTTGTTGGTTTAAAAACCTGAAGCAGACCTTGGTCAAGGTCAAATACTTTCATTAGATGTTTTTATTAGAATTTTGTTACTGTATTGTAAAGGTTCTTGATTGTTTGTGATTTATTCCAGTAATTCAGTAAGAAGCTAATTTTAATTAGTATTAGGATTTTATAAATTATAAAAAATATTTGATAGATTTCAAAACTTTGCATATGCAGTGTGAAAGTCGGGTTCTAAAGCTGTTGTGAAAAGTCCTAAAGATTACTAATTATAAGCCTCAGGTAGAAAAATCATTATCAAATAATCAACAAATTTCCCATTAAACAAAATATTTGTTTCTGTTAAAATTTATTAAATTAAAGTGATTATAAGTGTTTTTTGTTTTTTTATAATTACTGAAATTAAATATTTCACCTGCTATTTGGAGTTAATAAATTTTGAATTCAGTTTTGTCCCACCTGTAGAAAAAGGTTTGCCATCATTGGCCTATGGCAGGGGCAATGAACCAATGGCACGTGTGCCCAAAGTGACATCTCAAGAGATGTCATCTAGTATATAATCTATATTCTATCTACATATATATATATAAATGGACATGTGTGCCCCTATATTTCACTTTTTAGCCAAAACTACACATCGCACATGAATGGTGTTTGTATGTGGTAGTAGCCCCAAGTCTCCATTTGTGCACTATGGTGGTTGCATCTCAATAGCTATAAGGGTGCGGGAGATATGGGGTTGAAAGTGGTTGACTTCGAAGATGTGTAACAATGGAAGTGTTGAGTAACAAAGGAAGTGTTAATATAAAGCGGCATGCAATATTTACAGGCGGTTTTTGCGGGAAATCGAACATATTTTTAGACTCATGTAAAAATTCTCTAATTAGTCTGGAAACGGGGGACCTAATTCTTGCATTCTGTGAAAACGGGTAAGATTGGCTATAATGTAATTATGTTAATCTTCACTATTGTTACTTTTTGCCCACAAATAAAAACCCAGTGAAGCAGGTCCTTGCAGCTACATTCTAGATTACAGTCTTTTATACAGGTATACCTCGCCTTACATCGGTAATTGGTTCCAGGAGAACGACTTAAGTCAAATTTACTTGTCTCCGAATCTACTTGCCACTAGGCTAAACCATAAATTACCAATTCCCGTTCTGTATTTTATTTATTAATGCATTTTTAATAATATATGGTTAATAAGGATCTATTTTAAGCTTACAAACAAATAAATTTTAGTTTTTAATATACAGTGGTACCTCAGGATACGAAATTAATTCGTTCCGAAACTGAGATCGTATCATGAAAATGTCGTAAGGTGGATCATCTTTTCCCATACGATTACATGTAAAACCAAATAATTCGTTCCAACGCGAAAAACATACTCAAATTAAAGCCAAGTAATACATTTAAAAAAATAACTGTAGTAAGAAAAACAAATGAAAAATGCGAACTAATGTAACGTCGTATGGTGAGTTTTTGTTCGTATCGTGGAGCAAAAATATGTTCGAATTTCATGTCGTATCCTGAAAATTTCGTATGCTGGGGCGTTCGTAACCTGAGGTACCACTGTAGTACAGAAAAAAGTAATTTAAATTTACGAATGCATATACTGTAAATACAGTATATACTTGTAAATGTATATATTATAATATGATTTTACGTGTTTTAAACATTTTTCTACTGATATTACGACTTCAATATTTGTGGCGGACAGATGTAAAGTCGAATAAAATGACATAAATTTGATTTCTATTTTTCCATATACTTTTTTGACAAACGACGTATAATCGGGAACGATGTAACTCGAAATGACGTAAGTCGAGGTATACCTGTATATAAAAAAAACTATATTACATACAAATAAAAACCCAGCGAAGCGGGTCCTGGCAGCTAGTGTATAATATACATCATATAGATTTTTTTCCAAATGCAACTGTGCTGTGATATAGAGATAATATAAAATAATACTATTATATAGTTATTAATTCCTTGCTAGTATTATTGTAAAATAATAATTTATTTATTTATTTTTTAGTCACCAGGAAAACAAGTGCTGATAAAAAAAGGAATGATAACAGTGACTTCTGAACAGAAACCAGTTAGTACTTGTACTAGTACTAGTACTAGTAATAGTGAGGTTTGTATTGGATAATGAATTCTTTGTTTAAATATACTAAAATGTCAAAGTAATTAATTCTTTTTAGTTTTATTATCATATATAATAGTTATTAACTAAAAAATGTTTGTTAGAAAAATGATTATGGAAGTTTTAAAAAATTAGAATGCTCAGAGAGTATTCTACTTTGGAGTAGGATTTAACCCACAGTTTCTGTGAGTTTTACATGTTATCTGAGTTATTCAAGTTAAATATGAGGGCTATTCAAAAATCAACTTCTGATGAGCCATTAGAAAAACTAAGAAAGAAAGAAAACAGTTTTATGTACAAAAGTTATCTACATATCACTGCTAGTACTTAATCACCCTGTAAATTCAGACACTTGTAATAGTGTGAGATTAATTTCTGTATCTCCTCAACAAAGAAAGTTACTGCTTAGAAGCTGAGCCATATTTACACCATACATTATCTGCTCATTCACGTGGAAATGTGATGCTTCCAGCCAATCTTCATCTATGGGAAAAGGTGAAAATTGCTGGGAACAAGGTCTGGATTATATGATAGGTGTGGAAAGCATGTTTCAACAAAATGCTGCAGAAATCTTTTGTGCAGGCAGCTATGTGTGGACATGCATTGTCATGCAGAAACAGCACCCGACATCAACATTCCTCTTTATTTGTTTTGAATGGCTTCATACAGTTTTTTAAAGTTTCACAGAGCTTATGTAGCATTATTGTAGTTTTGGGTTCCACAAACTTCATCACTAGCACTTTTTTCCCGTCCTAAAACACTGTTGTCATTACATTTTCGTGGAGAATGGTTGCTTTGCAGTGAATGTGCCTGCCAACTTAACTGTCACTCATAGATGTGGGTCTGTAAAGTGTATTTACTCTGCAATAGATTTCAGCTGTTCTGTGGCCTTCAGCTAGAAAAAATATGTGACTCCATGGATCTCACAGTTGATGATCAGCACCTGATGAAGGAAAGTATATTCCTAGATACTTAAAATGCGACACAAAACCAATTTCAACATTATTCACAAATATCTTGTCAGATTTAAGTAGACTGCCTCCGTTACAGAAGACCATTCTCTTCGTTTTTTGTAAATTGACTGTAAGTTCATTTCTTTTAGCATAAGTAACTAGCAGGGAAAGTTTTTGTTGCAAGCCCATTTTAGAATCTGCCAGTAAGACTATGTCATCAGCATACATTAAGTGGTGTAAATCAACAGATTCTCCAAGAGCAAATCTTGAAGATTCAGAGGTAAAAAACAACTGCAGCAACGCATTAACAAACAATATAAACAATGGGACTTAAAGGTCTCCCCTGAGGGAGACCACCCCCAGAAATGATACCCTGAGTATTTGCCAGGTTGCCTCTCACACGATACCTTGTACAGTCGACCCCCGTATAAGATCATTGATTATTCCGTTTTATATGAATTCCATGTTGTACAAGTCACTTAAATTTTACAAATACGTGAGCCGTTCACAGCCCGGTACACGTATTTGTAAAATCTAAGTGACTCGTACAACATGGAATTCATATAAAACGGAATAATCAATGATCTTATACGGGGGTCGACTGTATTACAAAATAAATTTTTAACCAGCTTAATAAATGAAGTTGAAACTCCTAGTAAATGTAAATTTTCCTATAAAATGGTTAAATTGATTCTATCGAAAGCCTTTTCCAAATCCACAAATATCAAATAGATTTTATGTCTTTTTCTTGACAGGACATACTGTATTAAACCGTTAAGTATAAAGACATTGTACATAGTACCTCTCCCTCCAACAAAACACCCTGAACTTTGGAAATAACATTGAATTCATTTATCCATTGGATCAGCCGATCTGCCAAAATTCCGGTGAACAATTTCCTAAAGGTATTTAGTAGCACTATATCTCCCTTCTTATAAATCATTTGCAATAACACATTTTTCCAATGATCTGGAAATCTGGATGTCTCCTTGATCTTATTAAAGAAGTTAAGTAGTTCTAAGTGGATTTCTTTGGGCAAATATATGATAAATTCACTTTTTATGCCATCCATGCCAGGGCCAATTTTTTTTTTTTTTGTTTATGAATTGAAGTTTTTAGCTCAGAGTGTGAAATTGGATCATCCAAAATTGGAGAAAAATTATCACAGCCAAAATCAAGAATTGAATTAGACCTTGGATGGCAGAAGTTGTTTTCTAGAAAACATTGCCAATCATGAAGAGGAATTTGATAATCGGGTTTCTTTCACCTGTTAAATCTATTAATATAGCCCAAAACTGTTTAGAAGATTGGGTAGACTGCAACTGTTTGCTGCTAATAGTCCAGTAATTTTTTTTTTTTTTGTCTTGCATAATGGACAGTAAATTGTCCTTAGATGACAATATTTTATTAAATCCTGGTAATTGTGAGACATCCAAAATTTTCTCAGTGCTCTATTCTTTAGTTTCTTCACTAATGTACAATCTCTGTCAAACCAAGCTGAAGACGAGAAATTTATCATACCCAGATATGTTATCATTCTGCACCGCTGCACTGATGATCTAATCAAATCTAAAATCACAGAATATCTATCTTCTATTTCTTCACTTAAAATAGTATTTGCATATTTTGCCAAAACTGTCTCATTGGCAATCTTTATACCAACAAGAACAGTTGATTTAAAAATTATTTTTAAAATTTAAAATATTCTTGTGTATATGTTTTTTTGAATGATCCTAAGAATGTTCCATTTCCGCATTCCATTTGAAAATATTTTAACTTGAAGAAGATCTGTGCAGATTGAAAATATTCATGTTTGCATAAAAATATCCTGGAATTTCTTTTAATGTTTGGATGTGTACTGTTTTTTATGTTAATATATTCCAGGCTTACTGTTTTGGAGATGTTATTATATAATTAAAAATGTTTGTAATGGGACTTAAATTGTATTAATGTAGGCCTGTTCATAATGTAATCCTCATAGTACTCTGCAGTGTGGGTGGAAATAAATCTCGAATAGGTCAGTTTGTAAACCGGTATTATATGTATACAATTTAAATTAATAAATTTTTTAAAACTGTTCTTTAAAATTATTTTAGGTATGTTTTAAATTGTAATTGTTATCAGTTTCTCTGCAAATTTGTTTCTACAACAGATTAGTTTTGAGAAATTTTATTTTGTAATGAAATCTTACACTTTTTATATTATTTTAATTGTAAACATAATATATTTTGATGTAAATAACTATATATTTTTATGTATAGCTGATGAGGATATTGTGTACCAAAACACACACTGGTAATAAAGTTGTATTCTGATGGTAGAAGTGTCATTTTAATGTTACCAGTACAGTGTGATAAGTCTTATCTCTACTATTGTATTTGGGATATTATTTTCTACAATTGATTTAGATATTGATTGGCCTCATTCAAGAACATATATTACCAAAGTTAATTCCACTGCAGGTCAATGTCGATCTTTCTTTCTAGACATTTTTAAAATTAGCTAAGAATTCTAATTTATTAAACTTCTTGCTCTAACTGTAGGTCAAATAATTGTGGGTTAATATTAATTAATTTCTAGTCTATAAATAGTCTGGAAGAAATCTGATGGTTTTTTTGATTACTTAATCTGGTATGCTAAATTAAATAAACTAATTCTTCAAATAGATTATGAAATAAATAAAGTAGATAAATTTTCTTAATTATTATTTATATAGGTAACGAGTGCAGAAAAATTTGTATTCCTCGACAGAAATGGAATTACTGTTATGAAACGTAATTCTATGCCAACATCGAAAGTCTCTTCAGTGAGTCATATATCGCAGGTTAAATATTTGTTATTGTTATATTTTGAAGTTATTTTATATTTTGTTTAATTTATTTTTAAAAATGAAACTTTTTACATAAGGTAAGAAGTTTCACTTTTAAGAATAAGAAATTTCTTTAGATATGTAGTAAGAAATTTGAATTTGAAATCTTAAAAATGTTGCAGATATTTCAGAACTAAAAATTATTAATTTTATGGGAATGAATTAGAATTTTGAAGACAAATAGTAACTTAGTAATTAACAATTCAGAATTTGTTTTTAGTTGGGTTTATATGGGCAGATGAAGTGCATCATTTTAATTGCTAATACTTTTGAAGAATTTTAAGAATTGGCAATGCATTTCATTGAAAAGTCAATTTTTTACAAAATTTTATAAATACGTGTATATAGTCAAGAAATATAGCAACATTTCCTAACTTGAGGTATGCACACCACCTGAGTTATAAGAAGTTCTTCCAGGAACGTGGAAAAAAAATGTAGTTCTAGCTATCAAGCTTAATTAGAAATTTTTTAATTTAAAATAAGTTTATATGTAGGCATTTCAAAATTTTCTAGACTCAAATCTGTAAAAGTTGCTAACTTTAATTTTTTTGCATTTTTTTGCATAGTATTGGGAAGTTGTCGTCAAAGATAACTTCCCAATACTATGTTGTGATCTAATAGGAAGGAACCTCCTAATCCAGAGTCAATATGTTGACAGATTTAGACTTGTTATTGAGATAAACACTGATTACATAAATATAATAAACTTCTGAAGCCTGATGCATTGATACTAAACCAGACGATTGCTGTAATTGATCAAGTTATTATTTTGCTGTTATAAATAATTAGATATTAAGTAATTTGTATTAGAAGTAGATGTTAGGCACCATCTCTTATCTAAATTAAGAAGTACTAGTGAGTACTTCTTAATTTTGCTAATAAATTGTAATTGTAATACTGCAACACTGTTGTGTTAATTATTTTCTATAACAAAGTTGTGAGATCGGTGTCGGTGACACTCCGCCCACTGTTTAAGATTGCTTTAATGTTATATTATAAGAATACTGAAAGACATAAGATCTTTCATCTTATCAGGATTCCTGACACCATTTAAGATAAGATTCGTGTCTTAACTCATGAGCTAGATAATGGATTAATCTTTAACTTGACTCCAAGCGGATGAATCGGGAAGTATTAAGTCCGGAGGGTTGTAATTGTGTTGTTGAGTGGTGGAGAGGTCATGTCGATTTGCTTGATGGAGGCTCAGACAAATTCCTTTTATAAACTAAACTATTTATTTATATATATTTAAGCATAGAAGATATATACACAGTGGATATACATGGCAAATATATATATATTAACAGGGTATACTAAACTAAGATATAACTTGACTATATCGAGGATAACTAGCACTTGGTCGATTGCCTACTGAGAGAGCTTACATAAGAAATATACTACCTGGCATTACCCTTTATCTTCTCTAGGAACCTGGGATTGGGAACCACGGCATGGCTTACTCCGGTTGACCAAAAATGTAGCCTTGAGTGAAAAGGTAGTCCCCTTTTATAGACAATAGGACATCCAATCGGACTTACTCCCGATGCAGTCATATTCTTGGTAAATGGAAATTTAGCAGGAACTAAGCATCTGCTGAATTAGAGGAAGTCTATGCAATATGCTTAAATTGATAAATTTTTATCTTTCTTTCTATTTTACTAAAGGTTCCCAAATATTAATTAAAATATTACTTTAAATTTTTGTTCTAAATATTCATTTCTTTTTAAATTACCATTCCCTAACTCCAGGTTCTCACAAAGTTTTTTTAAAAAAATTTTCATACTGACCACAAGACATTCTACTTTCTCATAGAAAGTATGTTTGATGGGGGAATTTCTCTAGTTAAGAAATAATATAGTAAATTGCATTATTCAATTATAATAATTTATATAAACACTTTTCTTGAATATATAAAAGTGAAACAGTATGTTAGTTTGATATATTTTTCCTTATAATTCTATCTAATTGAAATTCAAAAAATATTAGGGTATCAAGTTATAATTAAAATACTTCTACAGATAGAATGAAATAAAATAATGACTTTATGATACAAAATTTTTTCAAATGTTTTGCTTCTAAGATATTAATTTTAGTTTCTTTAATCCATGTTAACAAATGAGAAAAATATTTTAAAATAATTCTTAAAAATTTAAGTTGTAGTTTTGCTATATTATATTTTAATTTTTTTTTAATAGACAGATAATGATATTTCCTATGCTGATGACGATGATTTAGAAAAAATGACTCTGGATGATTTACCCGAAGCAAACAAATTAAAGACAATCACCTCTAATTTTCAAGATAATTTTAATTCTTTGGTAATTTGCTATAAATTATAATCGATTTTAAGATATTAATACTAAGTTGTTATTTTTAATTGAAGTATTGTGTTTACGCACAAATACACATTCAAACAAAAAACGAACATAGCAAAAATTTTAAATTCTGTAACATTTTATTTCTGAGATAATTAAATTTGCAACCATTTGATATAATGCTGTAATTGATTTATAGAAAATGTAGTGCAATTCATTATTCTCACTTGTTTTTGTTTTCCAAACAAGCAGTAAATAATTATCATTAGTAATTAAAGCTAATTACTTTTCATAATTTGTTTCAACAAATTATGAAAAGTATTATACTGGGTCCAGTGTATGTTGTGCAACACATCCAAAGTGTGCCATTATGGGAAAACTAATCCTTAAATGATTGATTAGTCAGTAGAATAGTGATACAGTATATAGTTAGCATAAATACATGGCTTCACTTCATGAATACAATCGACACTAATTATCATACTGGGAGGAGTGTATTATGGTGGAAGGCAAACTTGAAACATAGGCCCTATACATTCCTACAATTTTCATGCAAAATTTTCTGTACAAAATAAAATCACTTTTATATAATTTTGTTTCAACTTGTAAAATTCTCCAAATATTTTGGAGATGAAACTAGATTTTCTCTGAACAAACTGTATTGGTCTGGTTTGACAATATGAAACCTGCAACTAATACACTGTACTGACGATCTACAGTTGGGCCTATTTTCAGCTTTCTTACCCATTCTCCAGAACTCCAAACAAAGACTGATGCAAGTTTGTGTTTAGTGCAAAACAAAAATGAGTAACAGTAACACTTTCCCAGAACGAATGAATGTGACTGAGTGAAATGCTTCAAAATTTCATACACCTTTAAAAATGGCATAGATTTAGCACACAATTAAGAATTTTTATTTTACAGTTTATTTTTCTTTTCTATTTCCAGTAGTGTAAACATGAAACTGTGTACGGCAGGGTCTTATTGTATAAGTACAATTGTATCTCTGATCATTCAAGGATTAGTTTTTCTATCATAGCACACTTTTTATATGTCACATAACATGCCAGACTCGGTATAAAATCAAAATGAATTAATTAAATTAAAAGTATAAAAATAAAATTAGCATTTTAAAATATAACAAAATATTAAAAAGTCAATTCTTTCCTAATACAGCAATCATGGAGTAATTCACCTGCAACTTCCAGAGTGCTGCAAAATCACTCTGATTCGACAAATGGTTATAATATTTTAGTTACAAATCTTCACAGAGAAGTAAACAAAACGGATATAGTTGTAAGTAATTCTTAAATATTTATTAGTTTGATAATATTTTCAAACTGAACTTTTAATCATTAGGTGAAAGCAGAGTAATGCCAAACATTCTTTTTTTTGGATACTAATAATAGATAACAACATTTCAGTCTTATCTTGTATATCTGTTTTACGATGGCTGTTACTAGTACTTGTGTTGCTGAAGTAATTTAAATTTTGAAGAGGATGTATTAAGAAAAATTACTATGAATTGAATTTCTAATGACAGAGTGTAAAGTACTATATTATTTTTCCACCTTTTCCAACGATTATTGACACAATTGTGTGCCAGAAATAGCCATTACTTAACGAGTACTTTACGCGGATTCGTGTTAATGTGCCAGGCCTGGACTTTAAGCGTGCACCGAATTAAATAATGATAAAGTTAGTCAAAACAATCCAATATTTAATAAAATTTCTAATAATAACTATATACAAAATTCAGTAAAAATCAAATAACAATTTATTCAACATAAATCAATAAGAATTAACCCGACAAAACTCAAATCAATCTATTTTCTAACTTAACTCTATTCCACTTTGAAATTCAACAAAAAATTCAAAGACTTAACTTATGTACAATAATTCTTATGAATTAAAGATCCTAATCATCACCTCAATATACTAGGAACCTTTTTCCTCAACTCTCAAGACTTTCTCTAATCTTTGATCCACAAATCGAATAACTTCAAAATCGCCTTGAAACTACTTTATCCTATCTCTTGTTTGCTGATACAAAGTTCACCATGCTCGTTGCTAACAGAAGCTCATCTTGGTCATCTTCACTTGATGTTCGTCTTTTATACTGTGAGGTGACATCACAATTCTGAGTGAGATCGCTCCCCTCATTTAATAGGTATTTGCTAACAATAAACTTTTTCTGTTTGTCTGGCAGCATATTTTCCAACAATACTCACTAACCTTTTACATTATTCTTTTTGACAATTTTTGGGATGCTTTTATTCTTTAAGGTTTAGCAAGGTCCTAAGTTATGCTTGTGGGGTCTCCTCCCTTTTCTCAGTGCGGACTTACTTTTTTCCGCTTGGGAGCACAAGTGTGCACGAGTTTTATCTATGGCACTTTTCTCTCGTCGGTGAGTTGGTTTCTCTTCTATTTTTAAGTTTCTGAGGTGAATGGGGAGGAAACCTTCGTCCTAACAAAACATAAGCCCCAAACAAAAATATAATAAAAAGCAAAAATAAAAGTAAATAAAATAATGCTCGGACTTGGTTCCTTACAAGAGTAAATGTAGCAACCTGTGTAATGATCTAATACAGGATGATTTTTAAGTTCCCAGACTCAACCTCCACAGTCAATATAATAACAACAACAGTCAGTATATAATAAATTTTTATTGTAAAAGTAAATAACTTGATGAGTTTACTAAGACTTGTGTTTTATTTCTTGGACTGTAATGTACAAATCAGCATATTACAAAAGATGCTAGAAGTATCCTCCTCTTTTTTTGGAGAGACAGGTTTACATGGCAGCACATATTCTGTAACATGCAATGGAGTGTGTGGGGTACTATTTTTTCTGTACATTTGGTAATGTTCCTCTTCAGTGCCTCTAGATCAAGAGATTGTCTTTATACACTTTATTCTTCTTTGAGTGTTCTCAAAGAAAAATCTGGAGGTGCTAAATCAGATATATATCAATAAATTGATATATACAGTGTATTCCGCTTAATTGGGACACATTCGGACTAATCCATGCCCAATTAAACAAACTAATAATAATTTCTAAATATATTCGTAAAATTTAAACAATGGTATTGGTAATATTCTTAAAATTTGTAAATTCTAAAAATAAATAAGATTATTTCCAGATTAAAAACAAGTAAAATTATTCTTTCTTATCCAACTTAGAGTGATTCAGTTAAGCAAACAAATTATGAAGAAATACTGAACTTTAATAACTCCATTTTCAATGAGTTCACAAAATCCAAATGCATTTTGCTTACAGTAAAGCCTCATCAGTGGACATAATGAACTAACAACTGCTGTTATTTTTATGCTGGGTGATTTTTTTTCCCAGCATGCATCTACATTCATTCCGGTATCAGAGTTATCATATTTGCATATGCTACAATACAAAAATGTTCTATGATTCTTTTTTTAAAACAATTTTTTACTTTATATAATATTTTAACATTATTCCTGTCTATTTTACAATTAAATTTATTATAATGTAGACACCACAGCAATTCTTGTCTTTTTAACTTAATAGCAGCTTCATGTTCTTTTAACCATGTCTCTAACTTTCTTCCTGTTTCTCCTATGTAATGTTTTGGTCTGGACAAGTACACGAAAGCTTGTAAATGACACCTGCAACTCTGAGTTGGTTTTTTGATATATTTGGGTCTTCGTTATTTATAACATTAATTACATTCATCATCATATTTTTTTGTTTTGCACTATATACAGAAAATTTCTTAAAAACTGGTTTATATTTTTCAAATAAATTATTTATGTAAGGGAACTTAACATATAAATTATTCATTATTTGATTCTTAACTTTATATCTATGATTTATATAATATTTATACCACATACTGCATTCTTTGGGTAATCATTTAATAAATATTTTTTAAAGAGTTGTCTTGTTTCTATTTCTATATCTTCTTGTAGCATTGTTCTATTTAATATTTTATTTAATTCCATTATAAATACGTTCTTCTTTGTTTCTATTGGGCAATGTGAATTGTAATTAACAGTTATCTTTGTATTGCATAATTTTCCGTTTCTACGGAACAAAATTTGGGTATCTTCTCTTTTTATAATAACATCTAAAAAATTCATTTCTTGATTTTGTTCTTCCTCTCTTGTAAACTTTAAATTCTTATCCAACTTATTTGCATATTCTTCAATGTCTTGGGGTGAAATTATTTGTGAATCATATATAATCAGTATATCATCTACATATTGTGCATAATATTGAATTCCTTGAACCTGTGATATCTTTTCATCTATTGGTATCATATAAATGTCAACCAATCCCTTAGCAATTCCTTTCCTTTGTCAATAATAATCTGTAGAGATTTTAAAATAATCTCTAATTAAATACAAATTCTATAAGATTTAATATGTGCTCAGGCATTTTATAGTTTCTTTAATCATTTCTAAAGTAATAGATGGATACATTGATTTAACATCAAGACTCATAATACGAAAATTTTGCTTAATTTTATCTTTTAATAATCCATTGATCAATTCATCTGTATTTTGTATGCTGATTTGAAACTGATTTATCAATTTTCTGTAAGTAAGTTTTTAAATAACATTCAAGATTATATAAAATAGATTTCTTAAAATCCACTAAAGGTCTACAAGTGTTTCCTGGTTTGTGAGTCTTAAATTTAATTTTGGTTCTCTTACATTATTAAAGTCTAATATATTCTTTACCTGTTGGCTTGAAAATTCATTCTTGTATTTCTTCATTAATTTAGTAAGACTATTTTGTATTTCTTTTAAGGGATCTGTTAGTAAATGTTCGGATTCCTTGTTTTTAATCTGGAAATAATCTTATTTATTTTTAGAATTTACAAATTTTAATAATTTCTAAAAAAAAATATATAATATGTAAATAAATAAGTAAAAATAAAATGATAATTGGCTTTATTAAAGCAAAATACAGAAAATATTCATACTATAAATTGTGCAGAAAAAATAACACTTACTTTTCATGATAAATTTTACAATTTTAGTTTTGCAAAAATGCATCAAGTATAGTCTGTTTTTTACTTCTAAAATGTTGCAGTTCTACGAAATCAGCACAGATATTCAGTGCAGATGTGGGGCTTTCTTTGTTACCTTTAAATAAGTTGGATAAGAATTTAAAGTTTACAAGAGAGGAAGAACAAAATCAAGAAATGAATTTTTTAGATGTTATTATAAAAAGAGAAGATACCCAAATTTTGTTCCGTAGAAACGGAAAATTATGCAATACAAAGATAACTATTAATTACAATTCACATTGCCCAATAGAAACAAAGAAGAACGTATTTATAATGGAATTAAATAAAATATTAAATAGAACAATGCTACAAGAAGATATAGAAATAGAAACAAGACAACTCTTTAAAAAATATTTATTAAATGATTACCCAAAGAATGCAGTATGTGGTATAAATATTATATAAATCATAGATATAAAGTTAAGAATCAAATAATGAATAATTTATATGTTAAGTTCCCTTACATAAATAATTTATTTGAAAAATATAAACCAGTTTTTAAGAAATTTTCTGTATATAGTGCAAAACAAAAAAATATGATGATGAATGTAATTAATGTTATAAATAACGAA
Source organism: Centruroides sculpturatus (assembly GCF_000671375.1). Lineage (NCBI taxonomy): Eukaryota > Metazoa > Arthropoda > Arachnida > Scorpiones > Buthidae > Centruroides > Centruroides sculpturatus. The sequence continues at coordinate 5,370 of NW_019385862.1, read as the reverse complement.
GACCCAAATATATCAAAAAACCAACTCAGAGTTGCAGGTGTCATTTACAAGCTTTCGTGTACTTGTCCAGACCAAAACATTACATAGGAGAAACAGGAAGAAAGTTAGAGACATGGTTAAAAGAACATGAAGCTGCTATTAAGTTAAAAAGACAAGAATTGCTGTGGTGTCTACATTATAATAAATTTAATTGTAAAATAGACAGGAATAATGTTAAAATATTATATAAAGTAAAAAATTGTTTTAAAAAAAGAATCATAGAACATTTTTGTATTGTAGCATATGCAAATATGATAACTCTGATACCGGAATGAATGTAGATGCATGCTGGGAAAAAAAATCACCCAGCATAAAAATAACAGCAGTTGTTAGTTCATTATGTCCACTGATGAGGCTTTACTGTAAGCAAAATGCATTTGGATTTTGTGAACTCATTGAAAATGGAGTTATTAAAGTTCAGTATTTCTTCATAATTTGTTTGCTTAACTGAATCACTCTAAGTTGGATAAGAAAGAATAATTTTACTTGTTTTTAATCTGGAAATAATCTTATTTATTTTTAGAATTTACAAATTTTAAGAATATTACCAATACCATTGTTTAAATTTTACGAATATATTTAGAAATTATTATTAGTTTGTTTAATTGGGCATGGATTAGTCCGAATGTGTCCCAATTAAGCGGAATACACTGTATATATCAATTTATTGATATATATCTGATTTAGCACCTCCAGATTTTTCTTTGAGAACACTCAAAGAAGAATAAAGTGTATAAAGACAATCTCTTGATCTAGAGGCACTGAAGAGGAACATTACCAAATGTACAGAAAAAATAGTACCCCACACACTCCATTGCATGTTACAGAATATGTGCTGCCATGTAAACCTGTCTCTCCAAAAAAAGAGGAGGATACTTCTAGCATCTTTTGTAATATGCTGATTTGTACATTACAGTCCAAGAAATAAAACACAAGTCTTAGTAAACTCATCAAGTTATTTACTTTTACAATAAAAATTTATTATATACTGACTGTTGTTGTTATTATATTGACTGTGGAGGTNTACCCCTACTCGTGACCCTTCGCGAGATATAAGCCCCTGAAATAATAAATTCCTATTACAAATATACTGAATTATTTATATTGTTATATTGGCCAAATGAATAATAATAATTTATATTGTTAATTTAAATAAGAATCAAAATTGTTAATTTGAATGTTTGAAATATGACACACGATAGGGGCGCCTCTAGTGTCCGTTGTGAAACGGTTACGGGACGGACACCAAATGAATGGGTTATATATATAGATATCCAAATTTGTATTTATTTAAAATTAATAGTAATAAATAATGTTACTAATTGTAACTATTGTATGTATTCCTGAAACAATAATTTCTGTTGGACTCCAACATGCACAGACTTAAACATCTGAAGAGGGATCCAAATCAAATCTTTAGGAGTGGTTTTTCATATAGATGAGAAAGATGACATCTAGAGTCTTGCAAATTTGGTAGTATATTTTGTATTTAAATCATTAAATGGATATTATTGAAAATGTAATTGGACTGGTATCTGTTACATCTGTAAAAACAATCATTTTCAAAGTTAAAATTGATCAAGAACTACCTCCAGTGAAGAATATGTTGAGAGATCTTCACTTTCAATCTTGTCCATTGAAAGAGATACTGCAGAACTGGATTTATTTTTCATAATATTTAAAATGTTCATATTATTGTAAACCTAAATAAATCTACCCTGTAACTCCATTACTCTTTTAATGGGCCTGAAAAATAAATTGTCTAGGGACTCACAAATCCTAGGACTGTCCCTGCAAATCTGCAATCAGTCTATTACAAAGAGAAAATATGCTTGCCTTGTATCAATGTTAAAGTTATATTTAGGCATCGGCTAGTAATGACTACAGGTCAGCAATAATAAGACATATTTCACATAAACATTTTATAGCATTATTACTGAGAATATATAGAAACTAAATATTAAAAACAAATATTTAGTGGAAAACTTTACCTCAAGTAAAATCTTGGTATACACAATTATTAGATTTATAATTCAGAATATTAATGTACTTTTTGTTTGTGTATATATATATATAAAATAATTTGTACATTAATTTTATTATTATTGATTAACAATAGTTTTTTCTTTAAATATATTTAGGTCAACCAATGCAATGCACTCTTTTACCATCTGTAACATCATCGTTAATAAAACCATCTGGAAGGTATTGTCTTTTGTTTATTAACACTTTTAAGATGATTAATATTTATTTCTGTTTATAAATTTTATTAAAGCTTAAAAAATTATGTTCAATTGCACTGGTTATCAATGCAACTTGCTAGAAGCAGTTATTAGTACTAAAAAAATAATTTAATAAATCCAATTAATAATCCAAATAAATCCATTAATAAATCCAATCTCATAAAAATATTAATTTTTATGGAATAATATACATGGTCTTCCAAAAAGAATGCTACCATTTTAAATTACTGTATTATGTTACATATTACCTGAGAAGTATGCAGTGTACTGTACAGTTCATCACTTGATAGAATAAATGTCTTGAGTTTCATCTACTATCTGCATACAACAGTTTTTGTCTGCTGCCTCTAGGAAGCACCATAAACAAAAATGGCTGCCCTGCAACAGAGAAAGCATTTTGTGTTCTTTAGATCACAACGTTGGAATCAGTCATCATTGTGCAACAAGAATGTTTGTCTTACATGATGGATTATTTTGAAATTGTGGAATCAGTCATCATGTTGCACAATGATGACTGATTTGAACTTTATGAACTGCAGAACATAGAACAATTTCTGTTATAGGGTCACTGTGTTTGTTTATGGCACAAGTTTCTTTGATAGAATATTTTGCATTGCCTGCCAAAATCAGTTATGATTTATAGTTATTTGAAGAAATTTTCATTAAAGATGAAAAAGAAAATAATATTATGAATAATCATCAGAGATGACAAGAATTGTAGGCAGCCCAAAAGAGCTGCAAGACACTATCCTATCGGTATGTATTTGGATCAATAAATTATTTTTATCCTTTCCATCCCTCAAGTAGTAGGGGGTCTGTCTTTTATACCATCGTGGGTCGGCCAGGTCTGCAACAGAGATGGCCGAGTAGTTAAGGGATGGAGCCCAACATATTGGGAACACCACCAAGATGACTTTTGGCTCATCTTGTATGCAGTGATTAATCAATAAATAAATAGAGAGATATAAATATGAAAAATGTACTATTAAACTTTAGAAACCGGAGAGAAGAATTTTTAGTAAAGAATTATAATAATAAACCATGAATTATGTTAAAATCTGATGATTGCTGAATTAAATTGTCTCGTTTAAAAAAATTATTTGGTATTTAATTATTAATGGTAGCAATAATTCAACCCAATTTAATCCGGCAGTTGTTTGGCTTTAATATAATTATCGGGATTTGAAATGTTAATATATCTACAAAGTGTGTTAAAAACATTCCAGGAATGGATCTAAAAATCAAAATATTAAATACATTTATATTCCTAACATATTTTGAGTTTTTTCTTTATCCATTCCCGGAATGTTTTGAGCACGCTTTTGTATACATTCCCATTAGAAAAATGTGTTTTGGTGTCTATCTTGTTATTTTCTGCAAATATTTTATTTGTTATAACGGAATACAGTAAGACCCCGCTTAACGTGGAAGATACATTCCTAGATGACAAAGCACTAAATGAAACAGCATTAAGCGAGGTCATTTTAACATAGAGTAACTAGGAAAGGAGATTGCAACCAAAAATAAACAGATTTTATTTTCATTTTACGTTATTTTTATATTAATTTGAATAATAATATATGTTAAATAACATACGCACACAGAAATGTAAAGTTCATTTTTTGTGTCAAAAGTCCTGGCTTTTCTGAAATTCTTGTCATTTGCGATAAAGTGGTGTAGTTTCATTTGTCGCTTTCTTTTTCTTAAGCAATTGTCGGTAGCATAAGATTGCATCCAAAACGCCTCATCTCACTTTTGCACTCCTTTCAAAATCTGGATCATTCACTACAATTTGATCGACGATTTCAATTATCATTACTAAACTTTTACTAAGGAAATCCTTAGAGAAATTCTTTGGGTTCTTCGTTTTCAGAATCACTATTTTCCAGTTCTACAGGAATTCCTTGTTCTGCCAGTTCTCGAAGGTCGTCATTGGTAAGGCTCTCGCCAGAAACTCGTAGTGACTCCTCAATATCCTGCTCGTTTACATCTAGTCCCACTGTATCGATTAGATTGACAATTTGATCAACCTAACGATGCAGCGATAGGCTCTTCTCGTTGAGAATTCTTGGATGCCTCCAGCCATAACTTCTTCCACACTCTGTTTGTGCATTCGTCACTTAATTCTTGCTATGTGAAGTCGATATTGCCTATAGCCATGGTCACACCGTGCGATTTCAGCCACGCAGGCAACTGCAACCACAACGGCTGTTTTCGTTAACAAGTAAACCCCCTTCGAAAATCGGCACGACTGCAACGCAACTAGAAACAAAAAGTTTGTTTTACTCGCACCGATTGCAAATGCTCATCCAATCAGCAAACATCTATTTGCCATGCCATACTGTGGCAACATTGAAAATGCTGTAGTCAGAAAATAATGGTGGAAAGCAAGATGACTGATAGTTTAACAGAATTAAAGATTAATTGAGTTAATTCAGTCTGACGAATGCTTGTGGGATTTTAATTCTTTGCTTTATTGAAGAAAGGATAAAAGAGCAGAGGCACGGTGTGAAATAAGTGAAAGTCTTGTCGCTTGCACAGCCAGAAATCGCATGGTATGACCACAGCTTACGGCATTTATGATTATATATTTTTTCCAAAATTACACCAAACATAGATATAGGCTAAGACGAATTGCCACCTTTTGCTGATTGGTTCGTGTTCGTGAATAATCGTATTATAAACGAATCAATAAAATGCCGTGATAATTTGAATCAGCGTAAGTTTTGAGCTTTTTTTTAGGCTTGGAGCAGACTGCATTATATTGAATCAGTGTTAATCTAGGGCAGCGTTAAGTGGGGTCTTAATGTACTTTCTATTTTCTTGATACCGTACTACAGTGTGTCCGAAAAGTTACTCTGCAAAGAGAAATTCATAATGACATTAAAGTTATATGTCATTGCGTACGAGACCCATAAGACGTATGTCCCACGTTTCCACTTTGTGGTAGATGATGATACTGCTTGCTTGCAGACTTTTTGATTTTGGACTACAATTTTTAGAATTCTTTGCCGATCACATACTCTCCTATGCTAGGTCTCTGGACCACATCCCCTTCAGGATTTCGGGGCCTCTAGGGGAAATTTCC
>NW_019385861.1:103112-164370 GCF_000671375.1 Centruroides sculpturatus | reverse complement strand
TATACTAAATATTTTTTTCATAAAAAATTAATTTCAGTTTATCAGATGAACTATGCTTTTTCTTTACACCTTTCAATGTTTTCTTAAATTCTTGTTTGATTGCTTGGATGTAACTGCCTAAGAATATTGTAAAGTGAAATTTCATGACCACATGAAAGGTACATCAAATGTGAGGTTAGTCAAATACAATAGGTTTTGCACACTATAGAATTTCATCAGTAGACCTACATTTCATCTATATTATCATTTAGTATGGAAATGTGATGTTGGTTTAAACAAACATGGTTTTAAAAGTGCTTTTCACAGACATTCAGCACTTCAAATAATGTTTAACTTTGGATACTTCAAATACCTTGTTCTCAAATACACTATCAACTTTTCTAAACAATTTGGAAAATCTAAATTACTAGCAATTAATAACTGCTCACAATTATTGCATTTAAAGCTTTTTAGCAATGTTTTGCTACATATGTTACTGTGAATGACCGAAATGGGGGGAATGTCAACATTCACACAGTTGTTTGTGGTGAATGTCAACATTCACACAGTTGTGTGTGTCGACATTCACCGGCGAATGTCGACATTCACAAACATCGGTCTTTCACAGTAACACATATCCACCTAAATAGTAATATAGTCAAGTATCTTAGTGGACTCATAAATTTAAATAATTTTTCGATATATGTGTTCTTCTCTCCAATGTTCATGTTCGATTAATTAAAGCATTTTATTCGCCTGAAGACGACAAATACATTCGTCGAAAGCTCTCAAATGAACGAAAAAACAATAATGCTGAACACAGTGAGTTTTAACTATTAGTTAAATAAATAGTAAGAATGTTCATCAGTATTCAATGTCAATAATTAATGATCTGTTTTGTATTGAGCACTATTTGGCATAAAACTGCTGGTTAATTAACAATTGTCTTTATTTGATCCATAATACATCTGACAGGGGTAATGATCAAAGCCAAACCTAAGTTAGACAAAGACAAGCAAGTTCTTATTTCCCTTCTTGGTGCCATCTTGTGATATATTGGAATAAGGAAGGTTACAACAGATCCTCCTCTAAATTTAAAGTCTTGGAGATATCCAGGTTGTGTTCACTTTCTAGAGCTAATAGCTGGTCCTTTGTCTGAATATTGATTGGTCTGAGAAGCTGGATGCTGGTTGTTCTGGAGAGCTGGGTGCTAACTGCTCTGGGAATGATGTATTCTGAGCTATAAACTAATCTACATGTCTTCTTTCCATAGTTTCTGAATAGGCTACCATGTTTGTACTCCTGTTTTTTTTGTCATCTTACCTGGTTTCCACTTAGCATCTGTAACTGACATTGTCTCCTAACAAGATACAGTCTGAAATGAAAGTTTCCTCTTCTCTATCTTTATATAGATGAGGATTGAGTCAATTGTAGATAGTGCACAGTTTCCTTCCCATCAATAGTTTTACTGCAGTTCTTCCTGTAGTGCTATTAGGTGTCATACACAAGCTAAACAAAAGTCTGGGAAGTAACACCACTTTTTTCTTAACTTTTCAATTCTCTTAATAGTTTATACCTACGTGTCCATTGGAAAAGGGATGATATGTAGGAGTAAATATATGCTGTATCCCATTTTTCTGTGTAAATTCTTCCACTTCTTGAGATTTAAAAGTTATGATGATTATCTGACATGACTGTATTTGGTGGTCCATGTGTACTTAATGTTCTTCTCAATAATTTCAGAGTTTCGTAGACTGACTGCATTTGTACTTCTTCCACCTCTGCAATAAAAAAAGAAGCGAAGCCTATTTTCATGCAAGCAAGACAGATTCTTTTTGCATTGAGAATAAAGGTAAAAAAAGAGTTGAATTGATTTCATCAGAAGTTATAGACCTGATTAGAACTGTCAAGTGGGCCACTCCTTAACAATATACTGTACTTGCTTCATTAACTGGTGGTAAAGTGTTTTTGGCAAGCTTGATTTCGAGGAAGCTCATTTGCAATTTCCTGTGGACCAGGATTCTTCTGAGATATTCTGCATCAATACATGCAAGGGTTTATATAGAATGAAAAGATTACCACTTGTCCAGCTATTTGCCTGAAAGAGATGGAAAAGACTAGTAGGTATTTCAGGAAAATTGTGATGATAGATGATATACTTGTCATGGGACTTAATGAAGAAGACCTACATCAGAAGTTAAAGAAAAATTCTTAACCAAATTTCAGAAGCTAGACTAAAACTGAATAAAAGTAAATATTTATTCAAGACAAATGAACTTAAATTTTTCAACCTTTAATAGATGCTCAGGGCATTTGACTTATACTGGAAAAAATTGCAGCGATCCAACAGGTTCAGGATCCGAAAAACAAACAAGAGTTACAGGCTTTTTCGGAATTGTAAATTTCTACAATCAATTTCTGAAAGATAAAGCAACAGAAACTGAACCATTATATCAACTCCTAGAAAGAATAAACCATAGATCTGGGACCTATTCTGAGCTCTTCCGATAATTCAATGAGAGAAATACATGGGACATTCAATAAGTCCCCTTAGCAAAAGGCAGTTAATGAATCTTAGACAAATTGCTATTCTGTGCTCCATGTTAAGTGGGTTTCGCTACAGGTAGTCGGTCAAGATGTATCTGGGTTCCATGCTATCAATAGCTATTATGCTTTAACCAATCACAGTTTAGTTAACATTGTATTTTTGTCACGTGACTGCAACCTGCCATTTTCTAAGCAAAGCACGTGGTTTTAGCATTGTCGTGAAACAGTGCTAGTGATATAGTTTTGTTTTAAAACATTGAAGGACAACGAAACCAGCGAACTACAAGTCGCCAGTTTGAGATGCTTGTTAATTTTATGGAAGACAACCCTAAATGTCAGGGAAGTTAGATGCTTCCTTTATCATAAAAGATTGACAGAAATTGTGGCCAACCATCTGAATTCCAATGGAGTCAGCTTACAGAAAGATCCAGAAAGATGGCAAAAAGTAACTGATAGCTTTGAATATAAATATATAAATTTTATACATATGCAAATGAAACCTATTTCAGAAATAATGTTCATGCTACTTCCTTTAAATTTTAACAAGAAAACAATTACATTATTCATACAATATTCATAAATAGTTAAGGTTATTATTTTTAAGCAATACAACAACAGTTTATTAACTCTCTCTCCAATTGCTCATGAAGTAAAATCATTGTTACACCAACAGATGCCATATTATTTTCACTTTCGTTACGTTCCTAACAGCAGCTCGAAAGTGATCGATAACAAAAGCTTAATTATTGCACATGGCTATCGGAACTGAAAATGAAACATATGGCTCGGAATAGCATTTTCACAGTTGATTAAACGCAAATCACATGGTTCCGATAGAAACTGGTTTTTATTGTATTTGTTAGCTTAACAATACTATTCAGAATAGGTCCCCTAGAAGAAAGAACATAGCATCCCGTAGAAGAAAGAACATAGCATCTTTCTTTATCTTCAAGAACAGTTTACTAACACCAGAATTATTATTGATCCATTTTGATTTGTATAAACTAGTACTGTTGTCATGTGATACTTTACCATATTGAGTTGGAGCAGTACTTTCACACACATTACCAGATGGATCAGAAGCTCCTATATACAGGTGTCCCTCATATAACATGGTAATTAAGTTCTGAAAAAGTGCATGTTATGTGAATCTGTGCTACATGAAACAAAGGACTAATGCAAAACATGGGATTATGTTCCAAAAGTTAACAAAAGTATACTATTCTTATTCATTACTAAAAGACAAATTATTGATTGCTTTAATAAACATATTTCCAATTGATAATTAACTAACAATCACAGTTAAAAGTACTGTATCACATGTTAACATTAATTGTAATTAGAGAAGATTCTTTTTACAAAGTATAGTCATCATCTGAGCTTTTTTGATCTTGATCAGAAAGATCAGTAGCATCTTCATATTTTTATTTTTATCATAATTTTTATGGATGATAAAATAAAAATATGTTATTGATAGTAAATTTGTTCAGTCAAGTACAGAGCAATTTTTTTTTCCAGAATTTGTGTTGTAATACCAAATTGTTCAAGTTGGGAATAGAGTACAGAGATACCATTGTATTTCATTCCTCATTTTTACAAATCATTACAAATCATTTTTAGGTAAGTGTTGTTAAAAAAAGTTTAACAACACTTACCTAAAATGTTCAAATAGTCTTTACTAAATACATTGTCACAAAACATAGTGACAGTCTTAAGGACTAGAGTCTGAAAGCAACACACCTGGTTAATAGGAAAGCTGGGACAAACAAGAAAAAATTCTACTCTCAGTTTTTATTAAACCTGTCAAAAGAAACAGAACAAATTGAAAATTTCAATATTCTAAAATCCATGGGCAAATCTGAGACAACACATACTTACTTCAATAACAGAGTTCACGCTTAAAAATTGTGAAATTTTTTAATGAAAATTTCCCAGTGTTAGAGTGAAACTGGAAACCATGTACTGAATTATTCCCAATTTTCCTACTGTGTTACAGCAAAACCTTGTTGTACAAGGGATACCTCTACTTTACATTGACAACACACCATCCAGTGAAAAGAATTATTCACAATTCCAGCAACAAGTATTAGCCATTATCTTTGGTATTACAAAATTTCATAATTACCTATCAGCCCAAAACTTTACTATACAGTATATATGGATTGCAAGTCAGTTTTAGGTCTTCTCAACCCTGCTAAATCAATTCAATTTAATCTCACCCCAAATGATTCATTGGTGTTTGAGATTAGTGGCATACCCTTAGGATTGAATACTATCAGTCAGCAGAGATCAATAGCAAGGTTGAGGTCAAAGTTTTAAACGCGAAAATGTGTACGTCAGATGTTCAGCACCACATTCCTGTAAGCATAGAAGTTTGACAATGGTGTTTGAATAGTCAGTGGAATCATGTTCGACATTCCAAACACCATTGTCAAACTTCTAGGCTTACAGGGAAGTGGCGCTGAACGTCCAACGTACACGATTTTAAAACTTCATCCTCAACCTTGCTAATAATCTTGACCATTATCCCACATACCAACTACTGTCGAAGAAAAGACTATTCCTGAACCAGGATATTCCTTATATTTCAACAGCTAAAGTTATCCATCACATCCATCCTCATCACAAATTTTGTATTCAGCACTCTTTGATATAAAAATATTGGTTAATTAATAATTGAATCTTATTAATCTGTAATATATCTAACTGGGATGATAACCTAAACTACATTAGACAAAGACAAGTTCTTATTTCCCTCCTTGGCACCCTCTTGTAGTATATTGCAACAAGGAAGGTTAAACAATCTGCAAAATTTCCATCTCTCAAGAAAAATGCCTTCATAAATAATTAGTTCTGCAAGTTTCAACTCAAACTTCTGTTATAACTCAGCCTAATTAGATTAGCTTGTCTATCTTTTTTTTTTTTCAAAGCCTTCATACATAATGTCATTTCATCAGAATTATTAATAGAATTTACAATATTCTGAATGGCAGCAGTATGGATAACACTTCCAAATGACAATCTATACACACAAAAACTGCAAAACTGTTGGGTCATCATTAGTACCACACTGATGAATTATCCAAAGAATCTTTGCAAGTATGAAAAATGTAAAAAAAGTTGTAAACAGCATTTAACTATAAATGATAATCTTTAACACAACTCTAGAAGAAAAAAAATTTTAACTCTAAATCATAAAATATAGATATTAAATTACAAAATACTAATTGACAGAATGGTGTGATTTTACAAATATCCATTAGGAGAGATGATTCATGTCACTAACCTAAAAATTTGGGTATAAACTCTCATACAAACTTAGAAATATTTCTAACTTCTACTGGATCTGGCTGAAACATTCCTGTCAAAATGTATTGAAAACCACTTTAAAGCAACAGCATTGTCAAAGTAATGACTATGTTAAACTTACATGAATGAATCTGTAAGACTACTTGGATAAGAATTTACTGCTTGTATCTGACTGTGACAAGAAATATTTGCAAATTATCAAAGTAATGCAAATATTTTTCCAGCATCTGTAAATACAGTTAATATTAAAAACTACAGCTTTATAGCAAGTATCAAATTGTTTTTCTTACTTGCAAACATTGTTCTCTGAAGACAAACATATCTTTTGATAAACTGAATTGTGCAGTGCAAGTTCTGTAAGTCATCAATATTTCTTTGACAAAAAACTTCCATGGCAGCAGAAAATGAGTTGCTATACAACAAAATTTACAAATATCAAAATTTCAAGAAAAAATGTTTAAGATATAATACATACTTGACCTGATTAAAATTGATTTCAAAAATGACTGTTTAACTATATGAGCACTGTACTATACTAGATAAAATTATATTTAACTATACCATTGGAAATTACCATAACTCATATATAATTTAACTTTCAAACAATGTTAAAAATTCACTTAGCCTCTTAGGCTGTGTACATATTAAGCGTTTTGCGTTGTATTAAACGCGCGTCAGCAGCATACACACCGTGCGTTAGCTCGGCGTTCGATGACCATTTAGTGGAGTGCGAGCACTGGCTCGGTTTGGAAATGAACGTGAAAGTAATTGCTTGTGTGTGCCTCCTCCATCATCACTATAAAAGACGATGGCAGAGGCAAAAAGAATTTTGGGTGCACCCAATATTACGAGATAGACTGACACATGGAATGTGTGTGACGTTGTATCCAAAATTAAGACAATATGAACCCAAATTTTTTAATTCTTTTAGAATATCTATAAAATCATTTGACAATGGCTGGTCTCTCTTAGATTTCATCAATAAATAGATCAGTATCGAAATGATCATTCTCCATTTTGGCCAACGTACCCAAAAGCGCGCAATCGAATGTACAACAACATGGCAGCACATATATCTCAAAGCGCGCGGCTGACGCCCACAAAACGCACGTTCTAACAAAAATCTATCAACGCGCGTTTGATGCATGCTTGGCCAGAAGCACGCATTTGAGTATGTATACCTATGCAGAACTCTTGGTTCTTTAAAACTCGCATTTAAAAACACCTAATGTGTACACAGCCATACATGAAAGGAAAGCCGCTTTTTAATAAATTGCTGCATGATTTTTTGTTGTGTGGGAAATAAAACAAATGCTACATGATTAGTCATATGGATTAACAAATGAGATCTTTGTGTTTCTAAGTTTACCAGATATGCCAAATAATGAGAGCAAATTTGTGGCTGCAGAATCACAAGCTGCACCAATAAGTGCACCAGACTGCTGTAAATGATTGCTTTTGTGCATAATGAAGTTAACATAGAAAGAGGAAGCACCAGCAACAAGTAGCCAATACTGTAGTATAAAGAAACTGAGTAAACTTTTATTAAAAAAACAAAACATCTAAAGCAACATTTCTAAGATAATCAAAAGCATTTCCCCCAATATAAAGCAGTTAACTGCTCATAGAATAGTTTATTTGCATGTTAACAAAAATTAACCCATGGATTTTCATCTGAATTTTTAGAATTATCTGCTCAAGGAAATCTTATTAAAAATGTACTATATGTATATCTTAAAATCAGACACTTGTCTAAAATAATTCCAAAGAACAAAGAATCAAAGCACAGAACTGTTATGAACATATAAACACTTATTAACAATTTTAAAATATTTAGGGTTTATTTGGTTTATTTTAAATGGGGTTAAAAAAAAGTCACTCTCTATATTTTGGCAATTACTTTTTCAATATTAGATTTACTGTTTTACCATTTTTAAAGTTATTCCAGCAATTGCCATTAGATATATTACATAACTCATGAGGGCGGGCAGGGAGCCCCATTGATTTGTATTGCGTTTTTTTGAGCCTTTTGACTGTCTTTTTGGCGATTTTCACTGCACTCTTGTCTTGCTCTTTTTAACGCTTATTACAGTCCAGGGGAAGTAGTGTCGCACTTCCATGTGGTCCTGCCCGCAAGTAGCCCAAAAGGGCGAAACTAAGTGACAACTGCGAACCAACAATAATATACAGTCCTTTTCAGGACTATGTCAGCCAAGCAGCCTCACATCTTTGTCTCAAACGACGAGGTGTCATCACACGAAGAAATGGAAGTCCTGCTGGAGGACGAGCAGGTGAAGGCTGCAGAAAGAATCCACGAAGAACTCATCGAATACATGACGATACAAAAGGGATGCAAAATAGACAGAGGAACATGTAACTTTTGTATGTGCTCAGATAGACAGAATCATAGATATGCTTAGAGAGAGAACTAGAGATCCACTGCAAGCGGCAATGGAAAATTTACAGAAGAAAATAGATATAGAATCAAGGAGCCAAGTTAAGCCAATGTAGGCACAAGTAGTGGCAAAGAAAACTCAGAAACCCAAGAAACAAATAATTCTTGTAGATCCTGAGAGTGGCAACGAGGATGCTGAACAAACGAAGATGAAGTTGAAAACGCATATCAACCCTAAATGAATGGGCATTGGGATCCAGACAGTGCAAAGTGTAGCCATTGAAGTGGCAACGAATGAAGAGAAAGAAAAATTAAAAGCAGCAATAGAAGCTAAAACTGGCCTGAAAACCAAGGATGGTAATGTATGGAATGGGAACAGATATTCCTAAAGATGAGATTATAGAAAGTCTATACGAACAGAATGAGTTAATTAACACAAATTTAACAGCGGCGGAGTTCTGCAAACATACAGAGATAAAATTTCAACTTGGAAACAGAAATAAAGATACTATAAATTGGGTAATCGAAACTAACCCAACCATAAGAAGACTGATCATCCAAAAAAGAAAGATCAACCTGGGGTGGTCCAGGTGTGATGTCAACAATTATATATCCGTCACCCAATGCTATCAAATGCTGCAGAATAGGACATATTGCAAAGGATTACGGAGAAAGGGCCAATCTGCAGCCAGTGCAGTCTCAATCACAAATATAAAGAGTGCAACAGAAAAGACAAAATAGAATGTGTGAATTGTAAAAGAGAAAAATTAAAGGTTCTGAACTATAATGCCTGCTCACGACAATGCCCGCTGATACAGAGTCCGAAAAATGTTAATAGATAAAACTGATTATGGCGAGTAAAGACTCAAGCCAAACAAAAGATAGTAGGATAAGAATAGTACAGGTTAACGTTCAACAATCAATTAGTGGGACCTCAGCGTTATGTAAGACGGAAAAAGTAGACCTGGCATTGGTCCAGGAGCCCTACTGCTGTAAAGTGTAAGGTTTGCCGACGTTGAGGGGGAAAAAGTCTATCTCACGTCAGAATGAGCCTAAGAGAAACCGCGTATGTAGGCAGTGGCGAAGGAGGCAAATGATGAACAAGTGTTTTACAAGATAAAACCCGTTTATTTGTTCGAATTCATGCTTACATCGATATAGGATAATTCCAAAATCTCCTGGGATCTCGGTTGCAGTTCGGGCGGACGAGAAGGATATCCGGACGAAGCAGAAGTTCGTCGTTTCGTTGCGGTGTCCTCGGTGAGCGGCGGATGCACAACACAAATTTAATCACCACTGTAGGGTTAATCCGGAGGAGACTCTTCTTCGACCTTGAAGTTCTGATTTTTATAGTTTTTCCCCCACTGTTCGCCTTTCGGATTGGTCCCCCGTCCCTCTTCTCGCTTCCCGATTGGTTTCTCCTTTGTCTCCAGGTGCAAGACGAAACTTTTTCGGGTCGCGGGAAAGGTCCGATTCGAGGTGTCCATCTGATACCTCTTTGTCGACTCTGTTCGAGGACTGTTTATAAAATAATAACACCTGCACTTATAACTCAGGCCGTTATTTACCATTTTTGACGTCTAAGAATTTAACGATCATTTTCACCTTTCACCTATCAGAAATTCCTCTATTTTTTTGTTCGAAAAGGTTTATTTCGGCCAACATTTTATAGACACACGAGTCAAAGATCTACCTGTTTATGAGCGCTCGGGTTAGAGTTTGTCTTCCGCTAAGACATTAACAGATAGTTGACACATACTCGAACCGTTCCGAGTCTCGTTGTTTACATCTCGTGTCGCGCAAGAATTTCACGGTTTACTCGAGTTCGAACCTCGTCTGGGAACTCACAAAAGGGACTCCCAGCTTGTCTGCAAACAGCCCATAGGGTGCTTTTTAATAAAGACTTTTGCCCATCTATGGCTGTGATGATCAGCAGTCCACATATCCCAGTTGTGTTTCACAACAAGATAAGCAATAAATTTGTAACCTGTTTTGAGGCAGGCAACGGCAAAAGGAACTATCTGTTCTTAAGTGTATATTGCCCAATAACCATGGATCTTGGTCCAATCCTAAACGAAATGGAAAATATCATTGACCACTTCAGAGGTAAGAACATTATCATCTGCAGTGATTTGAAAGCTCATTCCGAACTCTGGGGAGACCCAGAAAATGACCGAACAAATTCTTGAATTTACAAGCACAAATAACCTCCATATACTGAACCAGCCTGACTCTCTGCCGACGTTCGACACACCAATCGGCAGAAGCTGAATCGATCTTACAATTTGTAGCAGTAATGCATTGAAATTTATAAAGACCTGGCAGGTCTCTTCGTTGTGTAGCTTGAGTGACCATAGTTACATCATCTTTGATGTGAGAGTTACAGATAATATGAATAAGGTGGAAAATGAATTCTATGCCACAAATAGAGCTGATTGGAAACTATTTCAGACAAAACTTAGATATGATGGATGCAGAGGTGCTTGAGAGCTGCAAGAGTAGACTGGAGGTGGAGGAATTAGTTAACCACTTTCAGGAAACCCTAATATCAATTTGTAATGAATGCATCCCTAAAAAGAAAAAGGGACAGAAGACAGTTCCATGATGGAACAGTGAACTGACCAGGATGAGAAAGAGAAACAACAGCTTAAGAAGGAAATACCAAAGAGCTTGAAATGAAAGTGAGAGAATAGAAAAGAGAAAAGAATACCTGAATAATAGTAGAGTACAAGGCAATGAAGCTTGAATCTTGGAAAGAGTTCTGCTCTGCGAGTACAGCAAAACAGTGGGGCTTTCAGCACAGGGCTACAAGGCCTGTGCTGGCAAATTGAAAACACCTACTTTTCTAACATCTATATGCAATGAAGACACATACACCGAATGTGTAGAGAATACGGTTAGGAGCTTAATGAATACATTCTTTCCACAAGACAATATAAAGGATGTTACACCATACCAGAAACAAATACAAGAGAGAGGGGATATTGATTATAAGCACAGAGAGGATCCCGAGTTTACAATAGTAGTAGTAGAGAATGCAATAAACAGATTAAAACCTGGAAAGGCCCCAGGGCCAGACGGCATAGTGACAGAGATAGTATCAAAGATATGGGAGACTGGCCCATTGTACACAACAGCTTTGTACAATTTGTGCCTTCAAATGAGGTTCTTTCCGACAATCAAGTGAAACTTGTCATTATTCCAAAGGGAAACGACTTAAATAAAAGCACGGCAAAAAGTTATAGACTGATTAACCTTTTACTGATGATGGGAAAGATTTTTTACTTTCTAATAAGCCAAAGAATTATGTTTCAGATCACTAACAAAAAGTTCTTGAGTGATAAGCAATACAGGTTCCTTCCCGATAAAAGTACTGATGATATAATAAACAAAGTGATGACTAACATGCCAAATTAATATATAACAACAAAAATAAATACACTGAGTTCAGCATTAAGAACATGTTCATGTTCTTAACGGCTTTAACATAATTTCAACTTATCTTATGCGTTCTATTCTGCATTCGATTATTTTTGTTTAAATTTTTTTTGGTAAATATCTGTATTCGCCTGAAGACGACAACAATAAGTTTGTTGAAAGTGCTAGCGATAAAAAAAACGCATGTAACGCTGAACTCAGTGTATTTATTTTTGTTATTATATATTAATTTGGCATGTTAGTCATCCTATTGATTACTAAGAGATGGAAACAAGAGATGGAAACTGCGAAAAACCTCTTTTATAAACAAAGTGGTAAATGAAATTGAACGGATTCTAACAGATAAAAAGTACTGTTGCGCCATAAGTTTGGATATAAGGGGGGCATTTGACCACACCTGGTGGCCCCTAATTCTTCAATCGTTGAGGGAAAAAGAATGCCCTGAAAACATTATGTCGTAAAAGATTACCTGCATGACCACAGCATCACTTATAATACCAATGGGGCAAAGGTAACTCTTATGTTAAATAGAGGATGCCCTCAAGGCTCTTACTCAGGGCCTCTTTTCTGAAACCTTGCCTACGATCGATTACTACGGATAAATAAACACCCAGAGGTAACAAAACTAGCATACGCAGACAATACTATCGTCATATTTGGAGCTAATTCCCAGAGGAAAATTGAAATAACAGGCAAACATGTTCTAGAAACAATACTGAGGAGAGGAACAAATCAAGCTCTCATTCAATCCAAAGAAAACAAGAGCAATTTTATTCTCTAAAGGTCAGACACCAGATTTATACAAAAGAATACCAACACTAAAAATGGGGAACGAGAATATAAGATGGAAAAATAACTAAAATATTTGGGCATTATATTAGATAATAGGTTAACATGGCTCCCTAATGCAATTACCATGAGGGATAGATGTACAAATTTGATTAACGCATTGGCAAGAGTGGCTAAAGCCACCTGGGGACTTGGCCACGAGGCTCTAGATGTTATATATAAAGAAGCCTTTATTCCACATATGACATACAGCGCAGTTGCCTGGCACAGGGCAGTAGACAAGGAAAGTATTAAAAAGAAACTAAACAGTGCACAGAGGTGTACCTTACTTCGGCTAACAAAAACATACTGTACTGCTTCAACCGAGGCTCTGCAGGTTGTTGCGGGAATCCCCCCAACTGATTTTATAGTAAAAGAAAAAGCTGCTTTATATAACTGCAGAAGAGGTAATCAAATAACAATAAATGGACTGGTTTTCTCAAGAGCTGACGTGGACTTGAAGCCAACAATGGCAATGCTACCAGGTCCATTCAACCGTAGAAATATAAACATAGCTAACAACAATGAAAAAGGTGAAGTAGAACTTTTCACAGATGGTTTTAAGATACAGGGAAGAGTTGGAGCTGCTTTCATCGCAATAAGAGGCAATCAGATACGTGAAGAGAAATTCAGGCTCTGAGACAGATGTTTGGTGTTTCAGGCTGAGTTAATGGCAATAGAGAAGGCAACCAGGTGGGTGGCCTCAACTTTTAATTCTGAAAAAATTATAAACAACACAGATAGTAGATCTGCACTAAACACTCTGCAGCAGTTTAATGACAGTAGCATCACAGCTGCTAATATCAAAATATTAATAAAAGTACACAAACTTGATATAAAATTCAGATGGGTAAGAAGGAGCCCATACTGGAATAGCTGGAAACGAAAAAGCGGACCAACCGGCCAAAGAAGCGGCCCACTCAGCAAACGTAAATACAAGCTTCCCATTTCCGGAATTAAAAATATAATCTGGAACTTTACCCTTTCGGAATGGCAAGAGAGATGGTCCAACTCAAGTAAAGGAAGACACACGTATTGGCTTCTAGAGCATAGAGGAACGCACAAAGGAATTCCGCTGGCTACCTATCAATCTATCAAGCCAACTCTCACAGGTCACAGACCTGTGAGAGTTGAATCATCTATCAAGCCAACTCTCACAGGTCACAGACCTGTGAGAGTTGAATCATCTATCAAGCCAACTCTCACAGGTCACAGACCTGTGAGAGTTGGCTTGATAGATGATTGATTAACACCTATCTACATTGAATTGACAAGAAAAGAAACGCGAGTTGTGAATCTGGTGAAGAAATTCAAGACATTAACCATTTACTATTTAAATGTATTAAATATGGAATGGAAAGAATAGAAATCTCAACGTTACACCAACAAAGGAACATTAATTCCAACCTGAACTTGTATCTCATAAGGGATAAGAATCTCGTTTAAGACTTATACTCCTTCACAGGAAGGATCCTGATGTAAAGACTAGGGATAATCCAACCCTAAAACCTATTATACTGGAAAGTCACCGGTACTTGTAAGGCAAGAAAGAGCGTGCCAATTTTTATTATATTGTTATTATAATTTAAGTTTATATGTTTGTAAAAGTTAAGTTTGTTTTTTTTTATGAATAAGGAAATTTTTAATAAAGAACAGTCCTCCTTGTAGAGCATCTGCAGGACAAGGATGACTCTGATTCCCAAGTAGAGGAAATGACAATCAAATGAAAAAAACTCATGAGAGCATATGGCCCCAAAATGCATTTCCTTTTTTTAAATTTTTTTTTTAATTTTAAAATTTTTAAAAATTTAAAAATTAAATTTAAAAAAAAAAATGGAAGTGATTGTATTTTCTATCAAGTGTTGCTAGTTCTCCACAGCAAATCGGCTTAATTCCAAATAGCAAGAAGCAATCAAGTATCAATAGTCTTAAAATTAGCTTTTTTAATTTATGCTTCTTACACAATATAGTGCTATAAATTAAGACACTTGGCGGATTTTCTCATCTTTATTTAGTTGAAACTAAATAAAGATGAGAAAATCCGCCAAGTGTCTTAATTTATAGCACTATATTGTGTAAGAAGCATAAACAAATAGCAAAGCACGGTTTCATATCATCAAAATAGCTTTTTTAATGTTTTAGCCTTAAAAAATAGACTAATAGCCAAAGCTGTGACTCCCAATATAAATTTTTTATTGAAGTACTTATTTTTTCATTGAGATACACGGATTATATACAAATTAATCTCTCCCTTTATTAAACACCTATTTACAACTATACAATTCACGTGGCCTAGTTATAACTACTAAAGCCTAACAGATTACAATTCCTTGTTAACCTAGTTTTTAAAATTTTTCAGAAAATATCTAGAACTTACTATCAGCAAGTTCCTACAATTGATAAAATGTACTTATCTTTATAGAAAATTCACGTCTTCACTAAATGTACGACGAAATTCAGTCAAAAACTTTTAAAAATAGCTAGGGGAAAAGTATTAAGTCAGTTCCGGTGGAAAATGTTACCCGTATTTAAAGTTCTTGCATCTTTTTTGCAAAAGTAGCACTTGTAATATGACTAGCAAACCCTTTATCAAAAGTTTTTGGCCCTGAAAAGGGCCGTTTAATCGTTTAACCTGTAATTTACTTTAAGCACGCTCTCCTCTGATTCTTCTTGCCAACTGGATGTCCTTTGGCATAATGGTTACTCTCTTGGCATGGATAGCGCACAAGTTTGTATCTTCAAAAAGACCTACCAAGTAAGCCTCGCTCGCTTCCTGCAAAGCCATGACAGCCGAACTCTGAAATCGAAGATCGGTCTTGAAATCCTGAGCAATTTCACGGACTAAACGTTGGAAAGGCAACTTTCTGATCAACAATTCGGTTGACTTCTGATAACGACGGATTTCTCTAAGAGCTACGGTACCGGGCCTGTAACGATGAGGCTTCTTAACACCACCGGTAGCCGGAGCACTCTTTCGGGCGGCCTTGGTAGCCAACTGCTTTCTTGGTGCCTTACCACCAGTAGACTTACGAGCGGTTTGCTTAGTACGTGCCATACTTAAAAATAGAATAAAGAATAAAGCGTCTCTCGATACAACCGTTGTCAATAGAACCTAAAATCCAGAATTCGCGCCAGTAACGTGCTATTTATACCGAAATTCTCGAATCTTATTGGAGGAATATGAACTCGACTGCTGATTGGCTAACTGAAGACTTTCTCAATCCTACCTTAACTCAATGCTTTAAAGATACAAGACACGAATGTTGGTGTTAGAATAATTAATAACTAAAACATTACGTCAAAATTTATGCTAAAAGAACAGAAGTTATTAAAATTAAGAGATGTAAACAATAACAACTTAAAATTTAAATATAATTAATAAAAACACGATAAATATAAGTGTGAGAAATTAACAAAGAAGGATTGTATGATTTATCTCGGGAACCTGATTGGTCCATCCGATTAATGAAGTAACAGTACTAAACAAATATCCATCTTAATTTAATTTACTAATTATGAAATTATATATTATTAAATAAATGATTCGATGTCTAAAACCTAAAATAATATTTTATCTAAGAAATAAATTTTATGTAACAATTCCGTTCAAGAATTCGTACTTATTTTGCATACTTATATTCGAAAAATGATAATTAAAAATTTTGAAAAACAAAGCATTTTTATTAATTATTATATTTTTAAAGTGGTAAATTGTATTTTATTTTGATTTTACATTTTAAAAAATAGTAAATAAAGACGAGTATCTAATAAATAGTTAATTACGCATAAAGTTATGTCAATTAAGCAGAGATATGTCAAGAGTTCAAATAATAAATTTTTAAATATATTGTTTTATTTTTTTAACAAAAAATATGTTTTCGCCACATTTTCTTGCCGGGTTAAACCGAAGCTCTGTGATTGGTTAACGACACAGCCAATGCCAGACAGCAGTTACATGTTTTCCATGAGGTCCGCTCTCTAACAATAAGTTGACTGTGCTCCATTATTACTAATCCATTTTCGATCTTGTTTGCTGCTGTGAAGTTTTGAATTTTGTAGAGAAATATGTCTGGACGCGGTAAAGGAGGTAAAGGTCTCGGAAAGGGAGGCGCTAAACGTCATCGTAAAGTTCTCCGCGATAACATCCAAGGTATCACCAAACCCGCCATTCGTCGTTTGGCTCGTCGTGGTGGTGTAAAACGTATCTCTGGTTTGATCTACGAAGAAACTAGAGGTGTATTGAAGGTGTTCTTGGAGAACGTCATCCGTGATGCCGTAACCTACACCGAACATGCTAAAAGGAAGACCGTTACTGCTATGGACGTTGTTTATGCTCTGAAACGTCAAGGAAGAACCCTCTACGGTTTTGGTGGTTAAAAAATGTCAACCGGATACAAAAGGCCCTTTTCAGGGCCAAGACCTTCTGATAAAGGGTTGTCGATCGTATTTTATACTTCTTAAGTTAAGTAGATATGACGAAGTCCTGATACTCAGGAAAACCTAAAAGGGTTAAATATTTACCTCATCAGGTAACTTTTAAATCAACATATTTTATATAAAAGGAGAGATCGGATGCGTATGATTTTTAAACGTAATTGTTTTTTTCGTTTTATAATAAAAGTTGTACAGTGTTTTTTGTGTATTCAAATGTTTCTTAATAAATGAGCTTAATAAAATCTATTTTAAGTTCCACTTTTCTTTAAGCTAGCAGACAGTACTATTCTGAAAATCTAAGTATGCAAAAACAAACGTTCTCGTTTATCGATTACGATTTGTAAATATCTTCAGTAAAGTTAACTGACATTACTGCAGTAGTATAAGAGGCTGTTCATAAATTACGCCCGCATTTTTCTTTAAATTATTCTGCCTCGGACGTTCAACGAAGCATGATCCCGTAAAACATTACGTAAGTAGAAACGAAACGAGGAATTTTGAAATGAATATAAAATGCATTTATTATAAAATTTAATGAAAAATACGGATTGTCAGACTTGTTTTAATCCCCTTTCTCCCAGTGTGGATGTCATTTATTGACAGTCCCTCAAGTTACGAGTAGAATATACTGTATTTAAATACATTTACGGCAGTTATACTTTTCGATCGTTCTACTTGAGCACATTTGTAAAGAAAACGATTAAAATACTCGAATCACTAGTGACAAACGTGAATAATCTTTGTTTAAATGTAATGTTAAATAATTACGGTAAGTAGTATGAAATTTTGCGTAAAAATCGCATGAACACTGTTCTTATTCCATGCGTAGATCTAAGCTAATCTGCGTGCTTTTTTTCGTAAAAATCGTTTTTAATGTTAATAATACACTACATTTTATAAAGAAACAGCTTGCAGTAGTGTATTCAGCGAGTACTACGTTCGCACTATAGAGGGCGAATGTAGTTTTCCTCGACGCCCGCTCCGCTGCTATATAAAGCTTGTCAATGGCAGCTGTTTCAATTTACAGTTGATTTCCTCGGTCTGAGATGGCTGATACTGCGGAAGTAAGCGAATCCCCTAAAGTAACCAAGCCTCCTGCAAAACCCAAGAACTTAAAATCGCATGGAAAACAAACAAAAATTAAATCTGCACCATCACACCCTAAGATATCTGTCATGGTAGAGATTGCAATTAGTAATCTGAAAGAGAGACATGGATCATCTCTTCCAGCTATCAAAAAATATATTGCTGCCAATTTCAAAGTTGACATGATCCGTTTGACTCCTTTTATCAAAAAATATTTGAAAACTTCTGTAGCTAATGGTTCTTTAGTACAAACAAAAGGCAAAGGTGCATCAGGTTCTTTCAAGTTGAAAATGGACAAATCTGGGAACTCTAAAACTGATAAGAGTGCTAAAAAAGATTCAGTTAAGAAAACTGTAACTTCAAAAGTTACCAAAGCTAAAAAAGTGGTTGAAACTAAGAAAAGGAAGTCTAAAACTGTCAATAAAGAAAAGAACAACAAGACTGTAAAACCTCCAAAGAAACCTAAAAGTAAATCTATTGCTAAGCCAAAGAAAAATACAAAAACTTCAACAAAAAAGACTCCCATCAAGAAGATAAAAAAATAATTTGTTTGGTAAAACTGACAAACGGCTCTTTTCAGAGCCAAAATTTTTGGTAAAGACAAGTCAAATTGTATTTTACCACTAATATATATAGATTGACTGACATACTTTTTATCATTTTTTACATTCTTCAATCTGTTAATCTTTTGTAAGAGCTTTAGACATGCACAAAATTTTTGTTGCTTTTTGAGTATATGCCTTCAAACATAACTTTTAGGAATACATTAAAATAATTCTTTATAGTTTGGTTAAAAATACTTGAAATCTAAAAATAACAGTTACTACATAAAGATACCCTTTTTAAAACACAATATCTTAATGTTTTACAAAAAAATTTTGTAGAAAATAGAAATAAAACAATCAAAATGACTGGACAGCCTTATATCAAAGGTGCCTTCAATGTAATTAATAAAATAACTTATTTTACTTCTATTATCAAGTAAAAAAACAAAACTAGCTTGATGATTGAAACTATTACAGAATTTATTTCCAAATTGATGATGATAATCTTTATAAATATTGCTTCTCACTTATATTCAAAAATGTAAACTTAAATTTACCAATTGTTTGTAGTTTTTTTTCATATTTAAAAACTTCAAGAAATTATATATTTTTTTAAAGGCAACTTAAACAATTAAACCTAAATTCAAAAGCCTGTTATAATCCACTTAATTTTAGTTATTGTCCCTATGAAATAATTGATCTAAAAGTCTACTTTTAGATATACAGTATATACTTACACTTGGCTTTAGAAAAAGTTCTTAATTTTATGNGAACCGTGTTAGAGTGAACCCGAGCTATAAAAGCACCGTGTTATAGGGGGATGTTCCCAATTCTCGAACCGTGTTAGATTGAATCCGTGCTATAGAAGTGCCGTGTTATACGGGGTTACCTGTACTTGCCCTTGTTAAGTACACATAACAGCTAGAAAAAATAAAAGGAAATGGATGTGTAATACTTAAAACAGTTTGTTTTAAACTAATTAATTTCGTCGATTTGGTTTTATATGCAGTAACAGTGATACTTTGAGGAAACAAAAACTAAACACAAACAAAATCACATTTTTAAGTTTCTGCTGTCACATTCTGTTTTCAGTAAATGAGCAGTTCAGCCATTATACTTCTGAAGTTACTGCTATTTCTGCTCTAACCTATCGCATTACGTCAATGTGTTTTACTTCAAATTCAAATGCGAATATTTAATTTGGCAAGTTGCTTATTAAAACGTATTATAAAACCAGTTATATTTTCAATAAACAAATTTTATAAGAGCTGTAAACATCATTTATAAATAACTTTACAAGCTGAAGACTATTACTAGAATGTACGCAATTACCACAATTTTAACAATTTCAAAATTTCAATCATTAGGAACAGCTCTCCAGTTCTTAATTTTCAAATCTTGAGTGAACAGAGAATAATAAGAATCATCTTTTCAAAAGTAATGAAAATCGTTTACTGAATTCATTCAATTTGTAATTGTGCACTATTTTCTGGAATATTTTTATACATATTTCCTCAAGAAAACACAGTTTTCATAAATAATAATTGAGTAATCAATCACAATAATTCTATACAATGTATTGATAAACATTATTCTAGTTGCCATTTTTCACTTTTCTCTTCTGCATCATTTGTAAATACATCAAGACGTATGTGAAGATTCCACTAGCAATCTAGAAAATATTATAAAACTCTATTATATTTTAAATTTATTTTCACAAACTTTTATATCTATTCATAGGTTTTATTAGGACATTTCAAAACTTCAATATTTAATTAGAGTGAAATTCTAAAATAGCATAAACAGTAAGTTATATAAAGAAGCACAATATGTGAACTTATAAAAGTGAAAATAATTATAGTTTGATATTAGATACATTAAATTAATATTCTTAAAAACCAGTTAAATTCTTAAAATCTAAAGCTAGTTCTTTTATCTTCAATATTGTTTAAAGCATTCTGAAATGTTTAAATTATGCATTTTTGAACCTGAAGCTAGAAGACAAATATACCTATATGTAAACATTGATTCAAATAAGACAGAGTTAAGATTTTATCAACAAGAATAAGTAATTTAATTTAAAATGTTGGAAATATATAAATAAAAAATTTATTTGATGTTATTTTTTATTTTAATAATAAAATTTTATTTATTATATTAAAAAATATCAAATTTGAAATACTGTATAAAATAATTTTGAATATTTAAATTTTAGAAATTTGCAAACAAATTGTAAACAATGTACAACTTCTGGTTTGTCTACTATTATTTTTTCAAAAATTTGCATTATATCTATATAACTTTTTACATGCAAGGTTGTAAGAATGGATCTGACCATAGTTGGATCAATTTTTACTGTCAACATTACAAATACAATCCTAATTTCAAATCATGCAACACTATCAGACCAAAACAATAGACTTTTCCATAAGGGGAAAAGATTATCTGCCAAACAACTAATGGAGTAAATCCGGCTACTTTACTGCTATTTAAATTAAATTCTAAATAATTTGGTTGTTGTTTGGCATATTACTAAAATATTGGGCTTTGGGATTTTTATATATGAAAAGATTATCTCTAATGTATTGCTTTCTCCCTCCCCAGAACACACATGCCTTTATCCAGGGAGATTTAGAAATTAGAAAAGTTGAAATAACTAGATATGAATTGAAAATGAAATCTTTATAAAGAAACTAGGAGACTATGCCCATAATCAAGGCAACCACTCTTCATTTTTGGCCAAACCATTTTTTTCCCTTCAGCCCTGATATGTTTTGTATGAATCTAATAATTGTCTTCAGTTATAAAATATCAGTTTAATTTTATTATATAATGAGCAATTGCTTACCAAAAAAAGTAAGGTACTAAAAGTTTTATTTTTTTGCATAAATGTAACAAATAGATATTCCTAGATTTCCTCACTTGACTGATATTATGCAATGGTATTATGACTATATCAATGAAAGTAAGAAACAAATTCTAAATGAAGAGAATTTTAGTAAATGATATTCAAATTCTTTTAAGACTATATTCAAAATCAAAAATCAAGAGGTAGAAGTTAAGCATTTACTATTTATTTAATGTTATGAACCCTTCTACCTCTAACTCTTAACCCTTGGTTGTGAATATGGATTTTAAGCAAATAGCTTTAATTCTCATATTTTTTTTATGTAAACGAAACTCCACAAATCCTTATTAACAATATAGACAAGTTTTTAAAGCATTTTTTTTCTTATCTCTTTGAATAAGATTATCTAGGTCAAATGTCATTTTTGTTAATAGGCAAGGTCAATGTTTAGAAAATAAAAATATCAATCTCACTCAATGTCAATATTTATATTTATTATTACAGAATGTCTTTTTTTATATTAGTACTTATATTATCTGCATCCAGACTAGACATCATATTCCTTGACAATGAAAACAAAATTTTTATATACAGTATACAGGAATATAAGTTTTTATAATTTTATTAAGAGGGCAAAACAGAATTGTGGAATTGTACTGTAAACATTAATAGTAAATAACATGAAATTGCTTTCATTTATAACACTTTTCTACTATCACAGTATATTTCTAAACAAAATGCAATTAAGAAAGTTAGGAATTCCTACCTATGCTATTATCTGTTCTGTTTATTATTAAAATAAAATTGTTTTAANTTTATCTGCTTAAAATTCCACTAAATAACAATAAAGATAATGAAATAATGTAACTTCAATTATGTTCGATAAATAATTAATTAATTAGTAATGTATTATCTCAGCCTCGTTTGTTTAGACATTATCTTAATGGGAAAACATTTAAAATATACCTTGAATGTAAGATAAAAATTTTAATGATTATAGCTTATTTTGAAAGGTTTCCAGTATTATACTCCAATGCAATAAGATTATAGCGTGCATTAACTATTAGGAATTTCAACATTCCCTTTGTTTACATTAATAAAATTAAATGGGAACATAGTCTTAAGGTTTGTGTTCAGAATTTTATAGAGCCAATCAATGGCTCGTCCACTGATTGGATCTATATATTTAAACTTTTACAGTCATAGCCGAAACTTTCGAAACATACAATGAAATATTATTAGATTGCTATTTGAAAAACTTCTAGATCTATAAAATCTAGTAAACTATATAGAAACGTCCGGTTCAAACCGGAAATTACGTTATTTCAATTCAAATATTTTCCTCTGAAACGAGTGAGATATATGAGTGACACGACTTTATTGTTAAAGGAAAAGTATGATGTACAGGGGAACGCCACTACTAATTTGAGGGCTAGAGTATATATTTTAAATTAAATAAATTAAAAATATGGTTAAAAATTGCAGCACAGCATTGTAGTTGATCATGAGATTGAGCCTGGCCAAATATCCGGCTGCATAGAAGTTTTTGAATTTCATTTGCTATCTAACACATAAACAGATGCCAAGTTTCCTTATAATTCTTTCAATCTTTATAATCCGAAACTTGCCAGATAAACTACATGTTTCGTTGCCATATTTCTTTAATTCAATTTAAAATTGTATAACAAATACAGTATTACAAATGTTAATGTTTAATGTTCACTCATTTATGATTTATTTCAATATATACAACTCATATATTATATTGATGTAAATTTCTGTGGATTCACAACAGTGACAAATATTTTGGTAACATCAATAAAACAGAAAAACCTTTTGCAATACCCACATTAATATATTCCTCCTAAGTGACCATTGAAAACACCAAAATATATGCAGATTAGAAAATATACTTTGAAAGAATTTATTGGGCAACAATTTAAAAAATTACAGACCTGTAAATTCCCACTGTTGTCCGTGCGCTATTCATATGTTCCCTAATTTCCAGAACGGAGTTAAATAGATAAGAGTCGAGACAAAGTATAGAAAGCTTAGCGGCAGAAGACTTCTTTCTTTCTTTCTGCTGCAAACCGAAAGTAACGTTATTTCAATTCAAATAGTTTCTCCTGTAAGGAGTTATATAAAAATGGCATGACTGTGTTGCTAACAACAAAAGTACAGTGATGTANATTATACATTCAATTAATTCAATCATATTATGTTTAAATGAATTATGATTTTAAAGTTTTAATTTTTATAATTGAGAACAATAAATCGAATTAAGATTTGTTTTTCAATTTTATTTTTGATTTTATGTATTTATGATATTATTTAATGATTAGTTGATCTGTAAATTGTATATAAAAAATAAATTTTTGATAAAATCACTTGTAGAACAGAAATAATAATTAAATTTTACATCTTAAGGCTTTTTTTCAATATTAATAATTATGATAAATCATAAAAATGTTATTGTTAGTTGTTCATTTCATGTTAATTTGAATTAAATATTTTGATCATATGTTAAGAATGTAATAAAAATATAAAATCTCATAAAGAAGAACCAGTGTAAAAATGAAAATTTATTGAGAATTTTTATTATCAAACACTTACAAAACTGAATGTTCTAATCTCATAAACGATGCTAAAATTCTAGAACAATTATATGTCTATCAATTAGCTTATCCCCTTTTTTATTTAATTAATTCTTAATTACTGTAAAATTCCAGTTATTTTACAAGTCTATTAGTGTGATAACCCCTAAAATAACTGGAATTCTACAGTAATTAAGAATTAATTCTAGAACAATACTTCACAGCACTTGAAACAATTCAGGTTATTTTAAATTAGCTTATAATATGGGAAAAAAGTTAGTTTATTATTAAAAAGTTATTAGATTTCTAGTATAATAATAAAACTTTATTTTTGTATGATTATGATAAAAAACAAATCCAAATTTCTTTTTTTATGCTTTATAACTGTTTAAAATAACTTAACATTTAAAATAATTATAAATCTAGTAAACATTTTCAACATAACTATGATAATTGAAATTTATAAAAGTGTAAAATCAAACCTATTTCTTTTGAAACAACTTATATATTAATTACAATATAAAAGTATAGTGTAACACTGTATAAATAGTAAATAAAAATAAATGAAGTTTTATTGAACATAAAAATTTCTACTGAAAAATTGTTTTGTGTATACAAAAATAAATTTTTAAAAAGTAACTGATCTTATATTTATATAACACAAAATTAGTCTTTATCTATATTACATTTTAATTTTCAAAAAAAATTCTTGTTAACAAAAATTTTATATGTTGAAATAAGCATTTTCACTTGGTAGTATGTACTGTACAGGAGTAATATGGAAATTATATTAAAAATCTAATTTAGATGCTGCATCCAAGAATATCATTACTGAAAAATATAAGAAAACCTACATAAATCAATGATAGTAATGAAATGTACCAAGATAATAAGTTACTAAAAAATGAATATGTTTGTTACTAAGATTATAATAATACTTTCACACTAGTAATTCCTTTACAACCAAAAAGTACTTGGCATTACTCTCTCTTAAATCAATTATAATTCTTGTTTTAATTTTATTCATATTACGTGCTCTTGACACGACATATACAGTACAGTATATATGTATATATATCGTATATAAATATATTAAAAAATGGTAATAACAACAAAAATATATTATTTGATAGTTTCCACTTTTAGGCTTAACGTTTAACTTAAAATTTACTGTTTCACTTTATTTAAAAATAAGTATATGAAGTACTTTACATAAAAAAAAATATACAAAAAGATAAATAAATCTATCACTGATAATAGATTTTATGTGTTAAAAGTGTTATACAAAGTAATATTACGTTAAAGTTATTACGATTTTACCATGACTAAATCCTCACACAAAAAATGAAAAACAATAATAATTTTAAAATTTTACGTTTATCAAAAGAATGATATTTTTCCATTATCAAATAAGAAATACAGTATATCAGAAAGAATATTTTACATTAATTTAAATACCTTTGAAAAATAAATCTATTTTAAATATACTGTAACTTTTTAAATATGTTTATCGATTTAAAACTCTTGATCTATGAATTATACTATATTAACTTGATTACATTTCGTTTTCTTTCTTTAAAGTTTTAACAAATTATGTATTATATAACTTAAAAGTTACGAAGTCATCGATTGTATCGCTAACAAAGGACGAACACAAGAATGTTCTGACGTGTTGATATACGGAGTAACACTGTGTATATCGACATTATTTAGTATCAGAAACCTATTCGTAGATAATTAATATCGAATATATAATTTAAGAAACATAATTTTTGGGATGCAATTTGAAAAAAATGTAGACCTATAAATTCATACTGTCATTCGACTGTCCGTCTTTCCTTAATTTCGAGAAAGGAATCAGATAGATGAAATCCGAGACTAGATATGGAAACCTCGGAGGTAGGAGGTCCCGATTAACTATATATAAACTTCTGATACAAACTGGAAATCACGTTATTTCAATTTAAATGTTTACCCTTGAAAGTAGTTAATTAATAGATTATCGGCACGATTCTATTGTTAAAGGAAAAAATGATGCACAGAGGCAAGAGATTAGTAATAATTTGAGGTGAAGAGCATATATTTTAAACGAAATAAATTAAGAATATAATATATAAAAAAAATTGCAGCCCGGCATTGTGGCGATGTCATAATAAATAATCTCTCGTAATATTATATTATTCTAGATATTAGCCAATGCGAAATATTTGTTATAACTTACTTGTTAAACAAAAAATAAGACACTGATATTTGTCTCAGAATAAATTCACTAAAAATAATGTATGTTAATATTTTTAATCTGTTTATTTCTTACTATCCAAGCTATAATGTTTCACAAAGTTTTTATTATATAATCTTAATTCAGTGATTTTCAACCGGTGTGCCGCAAAATTTTCCGAAGGTTATTTTAAATAAATTATTTTCGAAAGAAACCCAAAGAACAATAAGCGTGTGTCAAAATTAAAACCTCTTTAAATTGATGTTTTGATTTTATATATATATATATATATTTTAACTTAGAAATAGCGGGACATTGAGCACGCTTATAAAAGCAATTATCATGCCACTTTTAAATGTATATTAGGACTTAACTTTAATTACTTTTCTTATGTAAATGAAAATTATTAATTTAAATCATTATTGTTGTAACCTGCTACTATTTCAAGAAATAACAATACTGTTTTATTTAATTCACAAAAAATATAGACAAAAAGAATTAGGCTAAGTAACAAGTAATATGGCAATAAAATGTTTATAAACACAGCTTTAATTCACGTAATTTTTTCCGCGTAAATTATAAGTTCTAGTATGCGATGAGAAAAAAATAGGTTGAACAACACTTTTAATTACTAAAGAACATACAAAACTAAGATTCTATATGTTATTTAGCGAAACAAATCTATTGATGTTTAATATCTTTAAAATTTAATTTCTTATTTACTGAAATATCAGTTCACAATTCGAATAAAAATTTTTTTCTGGAGAATGAATACAAAATTTCATATTGTATAAACAAATTCTTAGAAATTTTCACGTTATTGTTAATAAGTCATCTTTCTTCAATATTTAATTATATAAATCATAAAAATTTTAATGCTAATTTCTTTGAATTAAGAAATGTTATAAGAATTTCAATCATAAAACATTCATAATAATGAAATCATTAATTAATGAAAATAGATAGTTGTAATAAATTTTCATTTACAAAAAATTATCTATAATGTTTCTATTATGGACGAAATTGATTATTTTTTAAAAACACTTAAAAATAAATTATATATATATTTTATCAATTCTGAAAATACTGTATATGTTTAATAATATATAAAATGATTTATAATAGCTTTTGACAATAAATACAAAATAGTTGGATTGAGAATTTAAATTAAGACTTCTTATTGCATGAGTGAAATCCAATAAGAGAAAGGATCGTAAATTTTCAATCCTGATTCCTATTTGTTCTTCATTAACCAATGAGCGCGAGCGTATTCTATCCTATCCAATCAGGTGAGTTTGACTAGTTCAGTTCAATCCACCCAATTTTGTATAAATAGTCACAAAACCGGCTACGTTGTATCTGTTATCCTTCAGAAAGTTTTGTGTACTGTACGTCATGCCACCAACTCCTAGTGGAAAAGCCGTAAAGAAAGCCGGTAAGGCTCAGAAAAATGTTCGCGCTGGTGATAAGAAGAAAAAGAAGAAGAGGAGGAAGGAAAGTTTCAGCGTTTACATTTACAAAGTTTTGAAGCAAGTTCATCCAGACACAGGTGTTTCTAGTAAAGCTATGTCAATTATGAACAGCTTCGTCAATGACATTTTCGAGAGAATTGCAGCCGAAGCTTCCCGTCTTGCTCATTATAATAAACGTTCAACCATCACTAGTCGGGAAATCCAAACTGCCGTTCGTCTTTTGTTGCCCGGAGAATTGGCCAAGCACGCCGTTTCGGAGGGTACTAAAGCTGTAACTAAGTACACCAGTTCAAAGTAAACTTCAGATTATTAAACGGCCCTTTTCAGGGCCAAAACTTTTTGGTAAAGGGTAGCCTATCATATCAATTTTTATAAAATGTACGACATATTCTGCTTTTTCTTTTGAATTAAAACAAAGTACACAAAGTTTGCAAAAAGGTGTTTGCATTATAAACTTTTTCTCCCCCTTACTTTTTTAAGCAAAACTGGTTTCTTAAATTTTTATTGTATTATTCGTTTATAAATAAAATATACCAGCAAGGTAATATAAATGTAAATAAGAAAAAAATTAATGTGCTCGAAATGTATTTCTCACACTTGAGAAAGAACCCGCGTTGACCTTGACTGATGAACTCGGAACAATGAACTTTTTACTTAATCGTTCCGGTCATTTTTTTTTTTAAACATTATAGGACAAAGACTAAAAAGAAAACTAAATTACGTAAAGTCTTTAGTATTGAATTGTTATCGGAGAAATGTTCAAATGAGTTTTGTGTTACGCGTTTTTGACAACTTATTTGACATAACATTTTAGACAAACCATTGGAGCAAATATTGATGGCAATGAAACAAATTATTACAGTACAAGTTTATTAGGAAAATGTAAGTTTAATTCTGAAGCAATAAGAAAATATAAGTTGCTCGTAACAATATTAAAAACTGGTATTAATACTACGTATCTGCACCAATTTTTAAAAAAATGTAATTTCACCCTATTAAGACAAAAGTTCTTTTTTAGTATAATTATAGTAATGATTGTCGTTTAACCATAAAAACGATAGTTTTTATCAAGAATGATGCAAAAGATACATGCAATTTAACGAACATTGCATAATTTGAAAGAAAACAATTGTATAAGTTAAAAGATAACTAACCAATAGGAGTAGAGCTTTAATGAAAATAATCTACTCGTCCATTGGTTAAGGTCTAACCTATGAGAGCTAGGATTGAGAAATTTGAATCTGTACTGCTATTGGTTAGAAGGCATCCAATGACGAATAAGATTCGTGTACAATCCTATAAATACGATGGGTCAGCATATCTTTCCGTCATTACTCACTTAGGTTTTGAGTTCGCCGTTCTTCGTTCATAGCGTCTGAAAATGTCTGGTCGTGGTAAGGGAGGAAAAGTTAAGGGAAAGAGCAAGACCCGTTCTAGCAGAGCAGGGTTACAATTTCCAGTCGGTAGAATTCATCGTTTGTTGCGAAAAGGCAATTATGCTGAAAGAGTAGGTGCTGGTGCTCCCGTTTACCTCGCTGCCGTATTGGAGTACTTGGCTGCTGAAGTATTAGAATTGGCAGGAAATGCTGCAAGAGATAACAAGAAGACTCGTATTATTCCTCGTCATCTTCAATTGGCAGTAAGAAATGATGAAGAATTGAACAAGCTCTTATCCGGTGTAACTATCGCTCAAGGTGGTGTTCTTCCAAACATCCAGGCTGTTCTCTTACCCAAGAAGACTGAGAAGAGCTAAATCAGCTCTAGATAGTCTTAAAAAGACTCCAAACGGCCCTTTTCAGGGCCAAAAAAATTTTGATAAAGAGTAGTCTAATTGTATTTCATGTTTTAAGATGTTGCATTCTTAATATACTTTTTAACATTCCTAAATACAGTAGGCCAGGTTTTACCTAATTTTTAATTTATCCGCTATGGTCAGAAGTGTCAAGTGTTTCATGTTACTGTCTCCCATTGCTGCATGCTTTCAATATGAAATTTTGTTGGTTCATATTTTTATAATGTATTAGTTCACAAAACATTTTAAAAACCCATTTTTCTGTCATGCTGTTCTATCATACTTTTTTTTTTTTTAGTTCATGATGTTTGTAAATGAAGATTGAAAATTTTGACAAATAAACAAATATCTCAAAATTTGTGGATATTGGTTTTGATAGTGTTAAAATTAAAATTTCAGGTAGAAAAATTTTAATGTCTAGAATAATTCAAATGTCAAATTATCCTATAAATATACAAGAATTTATTTACAAAATTAGAAAACATTGGAGAAGTGAACTTACTAATTTAAAAACAAGTAGAAAATTCATAATCTAATATTAAGTGCAAAGCAAGAATTCTTTTAATAGTTTCATTTTTTATAATTACTGTATGTTACTTTTCTACCAAACTTAAATTTAACATAAAATACTTTGACTTTAGATAAAATATTAAATGCATCTTTATATTAAGTAAGTTAATTTTTAATCAGGAAGGAATTTTATCTTAGAATATTACTTTATGACAAATGGGGGAAAGTATGGCATTTTGTGGCTTTAAGGCTGCTTGTTGACAATACAAAATGGTATAAGTTTAAATTTTTGTCATGAATGTTGAGTTGTAAAAGTGTTTTTCTGTTCTTTTTTAAAGAAGGCATTCTATCTACCTAATATACAATTGATGTATATTTTAGATGGTCATGCATATTAAATATATACTTATGCAATATGCTCTACAACATCTTTTAGCATCTGAAATGAGATCTGGCCTCCCCATTACAAAGGTTTCCCACCTCTTGTTTATGATAATAAATTAATCAATAAGAATTAGACATTAATAAATTTGGATTAAATGACAGTATAACACTGTTATACTAAATTTTTAAAAATACTTGTACTCTATGGTATGTTTAAAGAATCTTTAATATTCTACACTTTTGTGGATGCCTTGAAAATGATAAATGCTACAAATTATGTTCATTTTATTTCATCTCTATTTGATGACAACTTCATAATATGTAGAATTCTAAATTTTACCAAGACTAAATATGCAAAATATTAACTCATTAAAAGTATACAGGTGAGTTCTCATTAATATATGCATTAAACACTAAATTTGCATGTTAAGTGAATTATTGTTTGTATTTCTTAGCAAATTTTATAAGTATGAATTACACAATATAGTTAATTAAAAATAAGCTAACAATTATAATATTTCTAAAAAATTTGAAAAATGTATAAACACCTAATTCAAAACTTATTTTTTTTTTTAATGATGATAAATATTTATTATAATATCTTTTTTGGCTGTCTTCATACACACTGTTTTTTATTTTGATAAAAACTATTTAAATGAAAATCAACAGAAGAAGAAGAACCAATATTGATATACAATAGGTTCTGAGAATACAAAAAATAAATTTATAATACAGGAATATACTGTATATACAAATGAATTTCACATAGCAACAAATTATCTTAAATATTTTTTAACAAAGATAACATTAATCAATTTCTATGCAGCATTAAGAATTATTTATTAAGAATTTATTGGTTTATCAGTTAAATGGTAGAAAATAAAAAATTAAGAATTTATTGGTTTATCAGTTAAATGGTATGTTATATTATTTTACATGATAATCTACAATTGAATATATCAATGAAAATGATGAATTTACAAATGAAAAGATGAAGTAGACAAATAAACTTTAAGTAATATGATGAGTTTTTCTTATACTTTCTAATACATTTTTTCACGGTCACGTATTGATGTTGATCATACATCTACATATTTATGGATTATTGAATTACTAAATATTTATAATTTTATTTTTTTAAATTATAAAGTATAGAAGTTTAATATCAAAAATATTTTTGATAATGACATATTATTTACAAAAGCTCTCAAATAATAAAATCAATATTCTATTTGTTTTTTGTTTTTTTTTGCTTATACTGTAATAATTGATTTATTTTCACAAGTAAATAAAAGGTTAACTAACTTATTTCATAGAAACTTGGAATTCTAATGATACATTATTAATAATGTTTTATTAGAATTCTAATTATATCCAATGCAACATTTTAAATTTTCTATCAAATAGATTGATATTAAATAATAATTTAGTGGAGTTTATTAGCTCTCACCTTTTAAGCCTTAATTATACATCAGTTTTATAAATTCATATAAATAAAATTATGAAAATAAAACTATGTAATTTTTTAAACTTAGAATTTTATAATATAATTCTATCTTAATGATTTTATACATTATATTTTGTAGTTAGTTTGTTAGTTTCAAAATATTGATTTTTACAAAGGAATTTATATAATCAGCAGTTTAAAAGATCAATTCTTATATTCTATTTTTATATACTGAAAGATTGTGATTTTACATAAGCCTGATTATTATGAAACGGAACTAGGCCTATCAATAGTAGTTACAGTACATTGTTTTATGACAATTTGTAAAATATCTGTACTATTTACATACAGTGGAAATTATAATTAGCTTTATTATAAATATCAGATATTATATTTTCACATGCATCTACATCTCAGTATTAAAAATATAACTAATTATGACTCTAAAAAGCATAATGGTATCTATATAGCTTACACCAAACAATAACAATTTATACTTTTTTTTATTGGTTCAAAGAGTTAAACTTAGTGTTTTAAAAATTAAGAAAATATTTTAGCAAATCAAAAATATAAATTTAAGTACAAAAGATTTCAAACTTTGATTACTGTCAACATTTGCTGTAATGTTATGAAAATCAGTACACAGAACTAACAGAAATAGATTCAAAAATGCTGCTAATATATAAAAAAAATAGCTGACTTGAAGTTAATATCTATGTACTGTATATCTTTAAACCTCATTACTAATCTTCAGATGTTTATTAAATTAAATAAACAAAATAAATTCTACATAAATACATTCTTATTTTAGGTAGCCAAATTTATCAGCTCCTAAAATAAATACTGTCAGTGTTTATGTAATATTAATATTACTAAAAACTTTGGAAGTTATTTGTAATAAATTCTAATTAATCAACATTTGAAATTTGATATACAGTAAGTATAATTAAAGTTCCAGAATTAGTATGGATTTTCATGTATAAAAACACTAAAATAATGCAAAAATTTATTAAAGAATTATATGTATATAGATTTTCTCTTCATAACTTGTAAAGCTTACTTTTAATCCTAAATTATGCTATGCTTTACATATTGTGGTAATATGATTTTTATTCAGATTTCATTATTAATATTGATCATACAAATTCAAGTAAGAANAACAAATATTTGTGTTTTTCAAATAAATTTTTGTCTGTCTCCTTTATAATAAATAAATTTATCTATTTCTAACTAGAAATTAAAAGTGTCTGTAGAAGTCATTTTTTAAAATATCCTTTTTCGTGATAAAGTTTTAATACTTATTACTATAATCTAGACATGTAAATCCACAATATACTTGTGGTCCAGAGAAACAAAAAGGTTGGACACCCCTGATTTAAGAGAATATGGATGTTATGTGTTTTTTCACCTGTAGCCTGGAATATTTCTAGTTTGTTTTTGAAATCTGTTATGGTATTTCTTTTGCCATCTTCTTGATTTGTCTACCTCGTCTGCTTTAATAGCGACCGACATTGATCTTACAACCTGATAATTTGACAGTTTGTTTGGGTTTAATAATCTGGTTTATGAAGAAAAACTTCATACTTGCAGAGTTTGTACTCGTTTGTATCCTTGCCCAATTTGCACAACCTGGCATAATGCAGTTATTGAAGCTACTTGGCATGGTTAAAAATTAAGACAGCATAAGCACAATTATTCCAGATATTACAGGTTCTGACAAGTAAAGAATTTTCAGAGTCCTATCACATATTTGTGATAGAACTCTGAAAATTCTTTACTTAGGCTATAGGCTACATATTGATTATTAACAATCTGTGACATGCCATAATAAGCAAAAATTTTAAAAACTAATAAACAGGCTTAAAATAATAAATACAAATGTATTCTGACAGTTTATGGGTTAATAATTATACTTTCTATTTGCAAAATTTCTTCAATTTTTAACACCAAATAAGAAAAAAAGTGAATTTTTAAGAAATTTGCATGATTTCCCGGGATGAGAATTTCCCAGGTTAAAAACCAGCTGGGATCCTGTTTGAGAAACCCTAATTGTGATATACCCAATAAAAATAAATCACATGGATTTCAGTCGGGGCTATAAAACAGTCACTCCACACCACCACCAGCATCTTTTTCATAATCTAATCCATTTACATGCTTCTCAAACATGCTGTAAAGGTTTTAAATACTTGCTTTGTGCAATGGAGCCTTGCACCATCTTACATAAACTAAGCATGATGATGATGATGATGTTTATGTCTAACAAACATTTTGGGATAAAATTTCTTTTCCAATAATTCAACATATGCAGCAAAAGCAACATTCTTTTTGAAGAAGAATGGTCCAATAACTCCACTAGCACTGATAGCACACCACTTAAATAATTAGAATTTTGATAATAATTCTTTACAATAAACCCATGTTGTTCTAAAGTGAGCACCACCATTTTGAAAATGAATGTTAACATTAATCAATCATCGACGCCAAAAATGTAAACATTGTGCTATGTAGTACTTTTTGAATTTTATTTCTATGTCATTCAGTTGAAAAGTTATTTGAGTTTAAAGTTTTGTGTGAAGAAACTCACCCTGTAATTGAAGACTATTATGATAAATAAATTGATATAAGCAAAAATAAGTTATACAGTGGGTAATCAGTGAAAGAACAGTTCAGACTACGAATACTTTTGCGTTTTTTATGTTCAGATAATGAACACTTCACAGAACAAACACAAGAAGAAACAACCTAAAATAATGAATACCAATTGGTCTTCCCTTGTCTTTGGACAACAATTTGAAACATTTTGGAGTACAGGAGACATTGACATTGACACTCAACCCAGTATATACTGATTGGATAGTATTCCTCCGAACTTTGAAACTCTCCCTTGTAATTCCAGCCTTTTATTTTTTTGACAAAGAATTTTTATAAGTATTCATGAATTGTTAGGTGGGCACTTGTTAAGATTGGTGTCAGTTTTTATTTTCGAAAGGTGAAAGTATAATAATAAAGGTAGAGAGTGGGGCAGATATCTGATGTCACTGGGCAGTATGGCTTAAACATTTCTACAATAGGCCGCAGTTCAATCTTATCTAAGAAAGTTACTTTATTATCAAGAAGACTCAAGCAGCTAAAGGAGTAACAAAAATTACATCTGAGAAATAAAGAACATTGAAGAGCTCATAATGGAACCTCAAACTGATCTGATGACAGAAGAATGCCAAGAACTCTTGAATGAAAAACACCAAGAAACTCTGCGAGATATGTTTTCTTCTAAAAAAGAGGATTAATGCCAACATCTGCTATTAAAGATCTTTTGAAGAATTGTGGGAGGATGTCAGAACAATAGTCTTAGAATGGCATCCAAACCAGGTTGAGGTTAATAGGCTTAGGATCTCTACAACAACAATGCTATTACTTCTGAATAATCCTGAAGAAGAGAGACATTAGACAGATTCTTTAACACCCCACAATCAGAATAAACATAACTGATAAAAATGCAAGACTGTGTATATATATATATATTTTATTACATATAAATATAGTAAGAAAATATATAATTTTTTATTTTTGGGAATCTCCAGAACAGATTAATCAAATTCCCATAAAAATTTATGGTAAACTGATAATCGGTTAACATACAATTCAGATAGCGAACACAGTCTTGGAATGGATTATATTTGTTAACTGATCATATTTGTGATGACAAATAATTTATAAAAAATGTATGGCAATAAAAGTTTTTCATCTAACCAAAATATAAAAATCAAATTAATAATTAAAAGATCTTGCTTTAACATTCATTTTTTTCAAAATATTGTAGATTAAGATTAAGATACTTAAGATGTTTTTAAAATTATCATCATCTTCTGTAACACAAAATTATAAAAGAATATCTAGATTTGAATAATATGTAGCATTTCTTTTAATATTTTTTTATATTTTATAGTGTAAAACAAAGTCATAAGTATTTTTTCTTCTATTGAAGAATACTGAATGAGTTAAATACCATGTGATCCTCATTGAAGTATCTCTATTCATATCAACACAGTCTAGAGAAATATTTAGCAGTCCAAATGCAACCAAATTTGGCATGGTGACATTTCAGGGCATGTGGAAGACATTTCCATAAAACAAAAAGTTAGTACCAAAACTATGGCACTTTTGGCATTGTAAGCTGCATGATTTTCAGTTGTAGAGACACTTAAAAGTGCAGTTTATCAATAACATGTAAATTTGACAACCTTGAAAAACAATACATGCGAGAAGCATTGCAGACAATTAATTATATTCCACTGTTAATTATACTGCTCATTTCATTCAGATTTTAATGTATAGAATGGGGACCACACTGAACATCTTGCATCACTAAAGTCTCTGTATAAGACACAAATATCTTGATACAAATAAAATGTTTCTTTTTTACTGCATAGTGGTAAGCTTCAGTACTAATTTTTATTATGAAAATCTCTTCCATACATCTTGAAATATGACTATACCAAATTTGATTGCATTTGGACTACTAAATATCTCTAGACAGTGCTGTATAGAGGAACCTTAATTACAATCATCTAATACATTTGTTAAATATGGATAATTATATGCTAATTTTTGAAAATGAATTGAAATCACAATATATGTCTAACATAATAAACCCTTCTGTTTTACACACTTTAAATTTTATTACTTTATCACAGTTTTGATTCTAGCATTTGTTATGAAACGAGCAATTATTATTAGTACATTAAAATAAATAATGCTTTCACAAAAAAATGCTCATTTATTGTCAGTTATGGACAAATCTCAATTAGAATAGAATGTATTTATTCAGTTTCAAAATATTGATACTGAATAAATATTGATCTTGAAAAATTTGATAGAAATATTTACCTGAATCATGTATTTCTTTCACAGCCTTCAGCATTTCTGACCAATAAAATTTTATCTGTACTGGAGTAAGTGGTTCTGAAGCTGCAGCATTTTTTAGAGCTGTTCCTAAATCAGTATCTCCTTTCTCCATTACTACATAAATTTCTGAATTAGCTCTGCAATATTCACTAAAATGTGTATAAATATTTCAATTTAAATTAATAAACTGATAACTAGAAGTAAGTCATTTTTTCTTATTTACTAAAACATATAAGCATGTTTTTATTTAATCAGAAAATGTTTAACATAATTTGATATATTTTACATTGATTCATTTTGAATTAAAATAAAAATTTAATTAATTAATTTCATATATAAAAGAATCATTTCTGAAATAGGAAATTCATACTTTAGGAATTTAAGTAATAAATGCAGACGTGTATATAAATTGTTGATTAAAAGACACTATTTTGGCAGAACAATCAATGAAAAACACTTTTTCATTTATCTTTGTTTTTGCTCTATAAAGATCAAAAGTTACACATTTTTCATTGATAAACTGCATGTTTAAAAATGTTAAAGTATATTTGGCATTATTCATTTACTTTACAAACCGAAATCATTGTCCTCTTCAAATACTTTGATACAAAAAGAAAGATAAGAAAAGTTACAGAAATAAAATATCATAATGAATTCTACTCAAACAGTAACAAAATATAACATGGGTACATTGCCTGGTAAAGCAGCTTTAATGCATTTGAATAAATAAGCCAATGACATAGCCTATTTTATTTAAAGCATATCATGCCATTGGCCTGCTTATTCTACTGTATTAAAGCCACTTTACCAGGCCACGTGGCCAAAGACATAATACTTACTAATCATATAACTTCACAACACGATCACAACCTTGCAATTGTTGGAGTAATTTTATTTCATTTTTAAATCCTTCTCTGATAGAATGATCTGTACCAGCAATATTCACTTTTTTTATTGCTAAAATTTTTCCAGTTTCAAAATCATATACTTGATATACCTGTTTACCATAAGAAGTTTAAGATTCAAAATAATAATAATAATAATAATAATTAAATATATAGTTACAAAATTTTAAAAACAGAAGACTAAAAGGTACACTAGTATGAATTTTATGTAATAGAAGTTATAATTAAAAAATTAGAAGGTATTTTGTTGATTTTAATAAAAATTTAAAAAAAATAAGAAAATTTTTAAATTTGAAAAACTTAAAATTTGATATATTAATGTTATGGTAAGCAAATGAAGTATAAATCTAAAAATGTATATGTGATAATGTAATAAAAAGATGATATATCTGATATTAAACTAAGTCTGAAAATAAAAATAGAAATTAATAATTAATGATGTAAATGTATTGAAATGTAATTTATATGTTAAATCATAGATATATATCTTAATCATCCATTATTTTGTTTGAAACTAATGCTTCTACACAATAAAACTTTCTTTTCCAATTTTTCTATAAAAACTATCTAAAAAGAAGGAAAAAATAAACTTAAAAAAACATTTTTATTTTATAAATAATCAATAATTCAATGTCTATGATGTGTTTAAAAAAGAATTTTTCTATTCTTAATAAAATAAGTTTGTTTTGTATTCAATATTTAATTCAAATTTATTGTATATCAATCATTTTATATCATTATAAAGGCAATAAGCTTAGAAAGCTGATTCTTCATTTAGCTACTTGTTTGTATCAAATTTTTATTTCAGTAACCTAAATGGCACTGTTTTTCCCAAACTTATCACAATGACTTTTGTATGTTATAACTCACTATTTTATTCGTTTTAAGTACCTTTAACAAAATGCACTCAGACTCATATCATTCCTCTTCAGTTGTTATAGAGTTGTTACATATTAAACTGTATTCATATAATCTGTGTAATAATAAACTGTAATCATATAATGTTCATATAACATATTTAAATCATAAACTGTATCTAATAAATTTCTGATGAATGCATTTGTATTCTAATATACTGCATATGTAATCATCATCAATAAACCTATGTTTTATACTTTTTTTAGTTTAAATTTCTGAACTAGAACTTCTGTATCTGTATTTATATATAAAAAGATTGTACATAATTTACCTTGCTAGAGCCTCCTTTTCCTAAAAGATTCAGCTTAAAATATGATTTATCATTCACTTTTAAAGTTTTAAATTTGTTCTGGGGAAAAAAAGTAAATTTAAATATATCAAAAATAAAGCAAAAGTTTTATTTAATTTCTAAAAATGTTACAAATTTGTTTAATCTATTTTATAAAAAAGAACTCTGAGAGAATCATATTTACTAACTTTCTAAATATCAAATTAAATGTTAAGATTTATTTAATTAGAAATCTTTGTATATTTTAAAGACTATTATCTATTTTTACTAAA
Source organism: Centruroides sculpturatus (assembly GCF_000671375.1). NCBI lineage: Eukaryota > Metazoa > Arthropoda > Arachnida > Scorpiones > Buthidae > Centruroides > Centruroides sculpturatus. The sequence goes on along the minus strand of NW_019385861.1, from coordinate 125,252 downwards.
AATTTATTTAATTCTAAACATAGAAGTAAATGCACACAATGTTTACTAATGTACAGTACAAGAGAGCTCAAAAGTCAGTCAACCAAGATATTGAGATTTATTTATTTTTTTAAAACAGTTAAAACTGGTTTGGAACAACTGCATTGATTCAATTGCTTCATTAGAACTGACTGTTGAGCTACCCGATATATCAGAATTGTTATATAATTAATTAAAAATAATCAATTAATTTTAAACTGAAAGTAATTATAAATTAATATGTGTTCAATATCTAGTGAAAATATAAATTATGAATTTAAATTTAAAAATTTAATTAATATTCTTTTTACGTTTTCAGCTTGTTCTGATATCATCTGACACATCTTTCTGTAACTTTCAGGATCTTTCTTAACTTCATTTTTATCTTTAACAGTGGCATTACTACAAACTTGATCATTTCCTGAAATATAATTATTATAAAACATTAAATATAAAAATAACAGGCTATAGGACAATTGTGATCAGTGGCATAACTAAGAAGTCAAAGACCTGCCCACAAGAATTTTCCTGAGGCCCATTCCAATAATTCCACAAAAAGTTTGCCGTATCTGTATTTAAAATCTCTCTTGCCCAAAGTGCAGGCTCTGCAATTCTATTATATATGCCACTGATTGTAATATGTAATTGTATAAATAAAGATTTATATACAAATTAAGATCAATTATTCCATAGAAATATATTGAAATTCAGGGAATATATTCTGTAAATGTTTGATTAACAATATTTCAGTTCATTTTATGTTGATAAATTAAAATTAACAGAAACAATTAACATAAATAAGATACAGGCAAATGAAATTCATTATGAAAATTTCTATTAACTATTGTCAAAATGTTTTGTTTTATAAGTTAACATGAAAAAGTCCTCATTACTAATAACTACAATATTGGTAATGAGTAATGAGTAAATATTGCAGTTTTTATACATTGAGAACAAAATTGTATTATGATATCATACTTGTCATTTTTGATATTGTAATTCAATCTTCAACCCAATTCTGTAATACAGAAATTATTTTTCATGTCAAATATGAACAGTGTTCTATTATAATACCAAATCTTGAGAAAATCTCAAGTAATTTTTTCTTTTTGAAAGATATTCCAATAAAACTAATTTACAGGCATAACTCGCTTTTTAGTGTTTTGCTAATTTTATAATATATTTTAGTTATATTTCATTAGTAATATTTTGAACACTTGTCTTTTTTTTAATGGGATTTTTTTTATTATTTTTACCTTTGCATTGCTTTTTAAGCCTAGTGCTATTGTGCAGTTATTAAATAAAATAATAATTGTGTTTTTAGGCTTTTATATACAGTGTCATATGAAAAAACCTGTGATTTACTTTAAGGCACTATTCATTTTATGACAATGGTCTGTAAAGGGGAATCTAACCTACCACATTAGTAAGATATGCCTGTAATAATGATACAATAATCACAGATATAAATATAAACAATGCTTGATCCTAAGAGTTTTCCCTTGATTTTATTTAACATTTTAAACAAATTAAGCATTAAGCAAAACAATGCCATTTTCATAAATTAAGTCACATGTTTATCATCAAAAGTAACTAATCCAATTAACAGAAATCTTTTCAATATGTTGTATTTTACATTTTATATAAATTTTATGTTTTAATTCAGCAATTTAACAGACATTTTTTATTTTTGGATGGATTATGATCAATTTACGAAAGAAAAAGAACTCTAAAAGTATTTTAGATTTTCACAATCATATATTATAGAACTTGAATAATATGGAAAACACTATGCTCATCACAGGTTTTTTTATACTAAGCACACTTTTTATATTGTAGAAAAGTAATCTATTAAATCTATTAAATAGCAGCAAACAATCTAACTCATAATTTTAATTCCTAAAACTAGACTACAAAGAATCTATTGAATTATTTTTGAAATTGAAAATCTTTCAAAACAATGAAAGTTGTATCTGTACATCACTTAATAATACATAATCTAATTTGTTTTTCAGGTGTAAAATCTCATTTAGAGTTGATTCTCTATTGCTTGAAAAAGAGAGACTATAAAAATTAAGAATCTGTATAACATTTAGATATATAAAATATGAAAATACTTTTTTCCAAATCTTTTCCATTTACTTAAATCAATTGTTCTTGCAGATAAAAAAATATATTTCATTAATATTATTATTCATACTGAAATATAGATATAAACTCATTCATAGCAATAGATACCATTAATTCTATTTTGAAGACTGAATGAATGAAATGAAACATCACTGACAGACACATCCAGGTGTAAATCTTGGATGATTTTTAATTCACATAGTGAAATAAACAATATAAGTAACAATTTTGTTATTTTAATAATTACTTAATGTGCTTTCTCACCACACCGGGTTGTATATACTCCAATTATCTACAATTAACCAGTAACCAGTGCGAAAATTCATTGAAATTGGCAAACGTTTAATAATTACTTAAAATAGACTATAAACTCAATAATCATAAAAATATAATAATTTTAAAGAACTAAAGAAGCTCCTTAGCAATAAAAATTCTTAGGAGCCAATTGTCCTCTCTAGATCTATCTCTGATCATAACACATTGGTGGGCAAGCAAGAGTTCAATGGGAGCCGAAATGTAGGTTTTGCAAAATGCAGGAGAGCAGCAGTTCTGTACTTTTTTATTCTGTACCATGATTTTATTCTATAATATAAATATAATATAAACAAATATTGAATTTTTTTAATAAACATGTTTTCACAAAATTGTGGAAATAAAATTGTAAAAATAATAATAATAAGCAGAAATTAACACTTTCAGCAAGAGCTGCATGTAACTCAAAAAGAGCTGTCTTTGCCCATGTCTGTCATAGCATTTTTTTTATCCATGAATATATAATTTCTATTGTCTGTCTGGAAAATATTGCTAAAATTTCCAACTGTGTAATTAATAAAATTGGAACATGCTTTTTCCTTATCTGTAAAGATTTATTTCCTGAAGGAAAAAAGATTCATTAACATTCCAGATCATTGATTTTGTATATTGTGATGTTCTAAGTCATTTTTAAATATTCAAATATATGTAACATGCTGGAATGATTTACTAAAGATTTTAAAATATTTGCTCTATTAAAAAACTTTACTTGATAAAAGTATCTTCGTACATTTTGATAAAAATATGAAACAAAAATTTTAAAAATCTGTTTTAAAACAAAAATGTTAAATCCTATTTTAAAATATTCATTTTTTTTTCTAAAAATTTATAAATGGCCAAATACAATCAATTTAAATAATAATCAAAATTCCATCATCTCATAGTTTACACNGTTTTTCAGCGCTATTTTCACTTATTTTTGTTATTTGACGCTATTTAGACGAATAAGCAAGTTTTCCGAAGCATAAAATTGAAGATTTCCCGCCAAAATAGAAACTTCCTCATAACATCGGAAATGACGTTCAACATCATTTTACTCTATTTGATTCTTCAAAAAATCGTTATAATACTATGTATTAGACTTAAAATATTTGATATCTAAACCAGAAAGTGTTAGCTAGAAATAGACTTATTTATAGAACAACTCCCCATTTCTCACTTCAGGGAAAGTTATAAAACAGTTGGGTGCTAATGACTTTGTGAAAGGGAAAAGTTCTACACTTAGAAACTTGGAAAGAAAGGATTTGGCCTGTACCGTCTGCGGGCTGCATAAACATTGATAAGGGGCCGTATGTGGCCCGCGGGCCGACGGTTGTGCACCCCTGCATAATTTATATCCCTTTACTTCTTCTAGATATCCTAATAATATCATTTTAATAGCATGGTTATCCAACTTGGATTTATCTTGTTGTAGACTGTAAACTAAATAACTAAACACATGGAGATGGTCAATGTTAATTTCTCTATTTTTCCATATTTCTATAGGGATTCTACCATCATTTGCATTCATTAGAGAATGGTTTCGAAGTTAACAGGCAGTATTGACTGCTTCTGCCAAAAATTTCTTTAGTGCTCCTCTCTAAATCATCAAACATCGAGCCATGCCTAATANCTTCGTACATTTTGATAAAAATATGAAACAAAAATTTTAAAAATCTGTTTTAAAACAAAAATGTTAAATCCTATTTTAAAATATTCATTTTTTTTTCTAAAAATTTATAAATGGCCAAATACAATCAATTTAAATAATAATCAAAATTCCATCATCTCATAGTTTACACGGAACTGAAAAATTCAGGATATAAATTGGGGATTTTCTTTATGCATTATAAGAGAAAGAGTAAGGAATTTTATGCAAAATTCAAAATTATAATTTCTTCTAATATTTTCAAGTATAAAAAAGACCTTGAAAACAGATTGATTTACTTTATTGTAAAGAATATATAGCATAAAAAACAAAATATTACACAAATTAATAAATTTAAATATCAAAAATATTTATGATATGGTCTTATTTGTGATAACATCACTAATTGATAAAATTATTAATATAAGTAGATTATTAATTGTGCTTAGTAAAATATATTAGAAATTTGTTGCCAGTGATTTTATTTTACATAGATTAGTGGGGAATATTCCCCACTAATCTATTTAAAATAAAATCATACAAAAAACTTTTTTATATACAATAAAATTTTTCTCAATGGTTATTAATCAAATAAACATCAAAGAATATATAATTTTATAGAAGCAAAGTAGAAGCCCTAGATCTCCAGAGTCCTCCCATTGGAGTTCTGCAGAGCATAGTTGTAAGATTTATACAGTAGCAACAACCAGTATTAAAAGTGAATATACTGTACAATATTCTTTACTTTTTTGCATCTGTTAACAGTTGCTATAAATAATTGATGAATGGGACAGTTACCATGTATTCCCATTTATGATAATATGATATCTAATAGTATGGGAGTACAGTACATATTACACTGTTATGAGATCATTCTTCCAATAACTCCAAGATATATACAGGTATTCAATATTTATTGATGCAAATCAATAGTATAAACTTGTCTTCAAATAAATATAACATCCTTCATTAGAATGACAAATTTGATTAAAAAATTTGATATAACTCCACAAGCATAACGAGAGGGGCAAGGGGGTCTATCACGCCCAGGGCACCAAATGGTCTCCAAGACAAACAAAATTTGCTTCTGGAGGGGGAGGGTCAAAGTGTCATGCTCCAGGCACCAGTTATGTTTGCTACGCTACTGTATAACTCTAAAGCTGGTATGCATAATCTAAAATTTCTATTCTATCTAAAGTTTGCTGTCATTAGAAGAATAAATCTAATAAAAAGAAGTTTCCCATAAATATTTGTTTCTGATGAATCTATTCAATCTATCATAATAAACCAATTTGCAAAACAAAATCCATAATTGCTGTCTAGAATATTTCAAACTTACAACATACAGTACATATAATGATGCTGAAATAATCATATCCAAATTTTTTGACTTTCATTAAAAGATGAAAAACTAAATGGCATTCTAATAATAGCTCCAAATAACTATCTAGATTTATTAAATGGTAATCAGTCCTATAATGACACATCACACACTATCACCTACTCTGCAGCAACATTGGTCCTATAAGAGCTTTGGCTCTGTTGCTCCAACAGCATCCTCCTCCTCTTTAGGGCTAATAGTAATTTCTGATTCAAATGAGACACATGTACAAGAATTTCTAATTATATTTTTTTATCTAAAAAATTTAATAGGCTTTTATATCAAAGCATTAGGTTAAAGAATGTCAGAAAATAGTGGAAGTTTTAACTTTTTCATAATCTTTGTTCACTGGTTCTTTCTCAATGATTTTCCCCACTCCTTGATTGTTTAAAAATATTCAATGTAAAACACAAAAATAATGTTAACAATTCTCACTCAGGGTTATTTGTTATGCAGTTTGATTCACTTTTTAACTGATGACAACAAATAAATCTAGCAAGTTTGAGAATAATAGATAAGGACTTGTTGTTCAAAGTATTGTTGACAGAATAATTTAACATTTTTCTAAAATTAACTTATAAATTCTATAATTCTAGAAAATAATTAAATTCACTGAAATGAGTTCTTCTTATTAAATTCTACATATTGGCCAATTTCATATAAAAACATTGGTTTTTGTACTTCAAGCTATTGTATAATCCCATTTTCATTCAGAAATAATGTTAAATGGCTCAATCTGTTGATATTTTCTGAATAATTCAATTCTAATTTTAGTCAAAACAAAATTGTCTTATTCATGCAATGCAAAAAAGGAAAATATATTATCCACGTGTTTTCAGGATTTTGTATACAAATAAGATTCAGTTTAGAAAGACTACTTAAGTAAATGATTTAAGAATAGAAGTTGTTTTCACAATATTGTGTTCACTTATAATACAGTATATAAAAATCAAAATGAATTCAAGTCTAGAAATTTCAGTTATAAAAAATTTACTAAGTCAAAAATTGTACAAATAATATAGTTTATTTCTTTGAGCAGTATTAATAAGGCAAATTACAATCCAGTATTGATTATTAATGATCCCAATAAATCAAAATCCTGACTAATTGCTCACACTGTCACTACTTTTTCGTTAAACATCAATTATCTATTGATTAAATAAAAGAAAAAAAAATACTACCAAAATAAATCTTTATGCAGTACTGTATTTACAAACTTTCTTCATATTTGCTAAACAATATTCATAACTTAAAATTATATTTCATAACTGTATAACTGTCAGGAAACCATATGTATTAAAATCATCATGATAGTTACTCTAGAAAGCATCAAAACATTTGAAATAAAATAATAAAACNTGATTGGCCGGGAAGCAATAGACGAACAGCAGTTTGGATTTCCCGACTAGTGATGGTTGAACGTTTATTGTAATGAGCAAGACGGGAAGCTTCGGCTGCAATTCTTTCGAAAATGTCATTGACGAAACTGTTCATAATTGACATAGCTTTACTTGATATACCTGTATCGGGATGTACTTGTTTCAAAACTTTGTATATGTAAATACTGAAACTTTCCTTCCTCCTCTTCTTCTTTTTCTTCTTATCACCAGCGCGAACATTTTTCTGAGCCTTTCCGGCTTTTTTCACAGCTTTTCCACTTGGAGCAGGCGGCATACTCGATTACTTCTAACGTTGATACAATTTGCAGACGATCAATTCTCAACCTATTTATATTAAGGCTTACTTATTTTCATGCTCCAATATGTTTAATACTAGGACAGTGCATACAAGTATAAACATTAGATGACAACTCTGATAACACAAATACAGGCCTATAATGGGATCCTAATCTCATGTCAGAGATTTCAGTGACTAGTACAACATATTTAATATTTAAAAATGAATTAATCAGATTTCATTTCTAACATACCATGTATTCCCAGGCATTGATAGTGAGCACATTAAATATAAGAATGAAATTGGTGTTCAATCTTCTCTGGGTTTGTCGATTATATTTATTCATGTAACTCTGTTCAATAGATTTTACTACGGTGAGAATTTACATACTAAAAAACATATTGAATGAAGGCAAATATCCATTATACTTTTGCCCCCATAGTATATTATAAATATGCAAAAACTACATTCTTCTAAAGTGAATAAATAAAAATATATTTTATTAGCTATAACTTAAGTCAGTTTATAGCTAATAAAATTATGTTTAAAATTAACTTAAAATATTAAACTGTTTTGTAATAAAAATAAATTTGATGTCATAACTTTAAGTGACAAAGAAATCTTGGCAACAAAAGAAATCCAATTGAATAAGAGGCTTTTACAAATTTTCCAGTGTACCACAGAAGAAATCTGGAAAAAAATTTATCATCAGAATATTTACAAGTAAAAAAAAAAAATTCCATAAATACAGTTTTAACTATCACTATTTTCTTTCAAAGTTAACTTTAAGATATTACAGATAACATGTAAAACAAACTTTTAAAAAAGTTGACACATTGTATAAATTTACAAAAATTATTTTTTCTTACCATAAAAAATATATAATAGTAAGCATATATATCAATACTATTATAATTACAATACTTTAAACAAATTTACACCAAAAAAACCCTTATTTCAACACACTAGATCTATTTTATGAAAGATGAATAGCTATTTAGATTTCAGACCTATTTTAAAGGATTTCATTTAGTTTAAAATTAATAATTTATATATAAATGTTACAATTCCATAAATACAGTTTATGGAATACAAGTACTTGCATGTATATACTTGCAAAAACTTTACAAGTTTTGAATAGTTATGTATATGAAAATACTTCAACTTCAGAAAATTAAAGATTTGTTTAACCATTATTGTATTAAATATTGTTACTAAAAACTTTTTTAGGCATTACTTTTGTACTTAAGATTTTTAAATCACAGTCAGTAGACTAAGACAAGGAAATTACTATTCTAAAGATGGAAAAAGTTCACTAGACTTCTAAAAGATATAAATACTTCATATATGAAGTATTTATAATACATAATAAACTTCCTGAATAATTAAATAAAAAATAATAAACCCAATTACTACTAATAGAACTTTTGTTACGTTATGCTTATTCCTATATATAAGGCTATTACAAGATTTAATCCTACTCTGTCCTATAAACATTTCGTAGAATATAATTCAAAACGTTTTATTCAATCAAAACTATGAATATATTTAACTTCATTACAATGTATTTAACCAATAGGAAAATGAAAAAATTAGTTTCTCTATTGTAGCTGCATATTTTTAAATTCTATCATGAAACTTTTTTTGACTTAAACTAATATTAGCCCTCCAAAATAAAAAAAAAAAAAAGCAAGTTCACTCGCATCAATACAAATCAAATTCTCAGAAATGCAACAATGCTTCGATAAAAATCAAACCTTGACTATGTTAAAACTGTTACAGATTATTCCGTAATAACTATTTCGTCGGTTTTAAAGAGAGAAATGTTCAGTATCTAACTGCTTTGTACTGTACATTTTATAAATTTAACAATTTTTTCATTACTTTTCTTTTTTAATTAAGAACTTATTAGAGTTCCAAAGAGTTTTACAAACTCTGAAATGAATGCGTTGTTGCATCTTAAGTTAAAAATTTAAATCTACTAATATACGATAGGCTTCTCTTTACCATAATTTTTGGCCCTGAAAAGGGCCTTTTGTGTCCCAAAAGAAAGTGCTTCATTTAGAACTGGTATACTTGGTTACGGCCTTGGTGCCTTCTGATACAGCATGCTTGGCCGGGAAGCAATAGACGAACAGCAGTTTGGATTTCCCGACTAGTGATGGTTGAACGTTTATTGTAATGAGCAAGACGGGAAGCTTCGGCTGCAATTCTTTCGAAAATGTCATTGACGAAACTGTTCATAATTGACATAGCTTTACTTGATATACCTGTATCGGGATGTACTTGTTTCAAAACTTTGTATATGTAAATACTGAAACTTTCCTTCCTCCTCTTCTTCTTTTTCTTCTTATCACCAGCGCGAACATTTTTCTGAGCCTTTCCGGCTTTTTTCACAGCTTTTCCACTTGGAGCAGGCGGCATACTCGATTACTTCTAACGTTGATACAATTTGCAGACGATCAATTCTCAACCTATTTATATTAAGGAGGATTGGATTGAGTTGCAACTATTTACTAAACTGTTATTGGCTGGATATCCGTATAGCCATTCTTATTGGCTACAAGTACACCATTAATGGTTAGGATTGAAATTTTACAATCTATTCTCTAATTGGTTATCTCTAGACCAATAGCTACCAGGATTGACTTACTACAATCCTTCCGTTTATTGGATACGATGTAAACCAATAGAGAAACGAGATTTGACCAATGTCGAAGATAGTTGTTTTGATGTTTTGAAATTCGTGTTCTTATCGATATCATCAAATATTTGCTGTTTGCCGAAAGATGTCTGGTCGTGGTAAAGGCGGAAAAGTAAAAGGAAAGAGCAAGACTCGATCCAGCCGTGCAGGTTTACAATTTCCAGTCGGCAGAATTCATCGTTTGCTACGAAAAGGTAATTATGCGGAAAGAGTAGGTGCTGGCGCCCCTGTCTATTTAGCTGCTGTATTAGAGTATTTAGCCGCCGAAGTATTGGAATTGGCAGGAAATGCTGCACGAGATAACAAAAAGACTCGTATTATACCTCGTCATCTTCAATTGGCAGTAAGAAACGATGAAGAATTGAATAAATTACTGTCTGGAGTAACTATTGCCCAAGGTGGAGTCCTTCCAAATATTCAAGCTGTTTTGCTTCCCAAGAAGACCGAAAAATAATCTAATATTTACACAACAAAGGTCCTTTTAAGGGCCAAAACATGATGTTAAAGAGTAGCTAAATCGTATATTAAATTTTACTTTCCATATTTATTTTTAAAATATTAAAAGTTGTATAGAATAAAATACTGTATGTTAAAATAAAATCTTGTATGTGGTCAAAGAGATTTGTAATTTGATTTTTATATAATACACAAGAAAGTTTGCGCCAGTTTTTTTCAATATTTACAAAAGAATGGATATGTTTATACAATCCAAACCATTCTTTTAATACTAAAATTATGTTATGAGCAAAAAAACAGTATAACGAGAACAAGTGGAAGTAATCAGTGCAGAAAAACTCTTATATATAGTTTTTGTGAATACATTAGCATAAGTGATTGGTGATTGTTTTGAATTATAAAAGTTAAATTTTATAACATATTATCATTCTTTTCATCAGACACAGATTATAGCATTCTTAAATTATTGGTATTTAAGTACCAATTAATTCTGAGCTGAAGAAATACAATTTAAATTGAAATCATTGCAAAAATCCGTTTTTTTTTTTCGAAATGTGCTGTGTATTTTGTATTAAATATTAATGCTTCATATATAATAGTAAACTAACAGTAAATATTATTTTGTAATAAATGTCTTTTTGTTTATTTTTTATTTCATATGAAAAATTTATAGACCCAGAATCATTTTAAAAATTTCATAATTAAGCAGGGAAGAATGCTAATGTATTAGCTTATATCAAAATATTAAGATATTAATAATAATGATTTATTATGAATATTTTAAGTTTTATTCTTCAAAATATTCAAGCTATATACCACATATATAAACGTGCATTAAGCTGTATCAGAAGTAGAATATTTATCATCATATATTTTTGAACTGAATGATTATTTATTTGCTGCGTTGGTTAAAGATTGATAAAATTAATAACAAAATTTATTATATAAAATTAACTTATTAAATAGAATAATATAAAACTTTTATAAACTAATAAAAAATTTATTAAGCACTCAGTTTTCGGATCAATATGATAGCATTTTATGTTCATATAATAGTTTTACGCACTGTTTATCATGCTTCCAAAGGTTTATTCATAAAATATCGGGTTTTTACAGTTTTTTGAAAAGTGTAATCATCGATGATTTCCAATCAAAATTAATTACAGNAAAAAATATATACGTATTTTGGAAATGTTGAGTCGGATTAGTCTAGAATCGATTAATTTTATGGAAGAAAATCTTTCAAACAGCCGTAGTCCGTAAACTTGATACGTGTCGGGTTGTGATTGGAAGGATTCGTAAGAAATCGGATTCCTAAGGAATGGAACGTATATCTTATAGGGGGGTCGACTGTATATCAAAATGCTCAAAGACCTAGTTCTTTGTCTTCATAAAAGAAACTTTAACATCACGAGAAAAGTTGTTAATGAATGTAATGAAATATCTTGCTCATCCAATTTGAGATGGCAGTTCCAATTTTCAAACATCAGAGTGAACTAATTGAAGCAAGTATGTAGATCTCATAGAGTTCTCCTTATCAAATGACTTTGCTTTCATCTTCACTTGTATGCATACCTCACAAATCTGTGTGTTAGCATTTTTTTATCTTAAAATTTGATATTTTATTTAATGCCTGCAGATTTAAATGACCCATTCTTTGATGCCATATTTCTTTTCCTTCTTGCACATTGCAAACAAAAGTTTTTGTAACTTTCTTCTTGTGAATGCAATATAGCCCATCTTTGTTTACAGCAGTGATCTCGTTCTTTGCAGTTTCAACTGAACCCAAATGTTCTTCAATTTGAGTAAATTTGGCTCTGAATGGAGATATATGATGGGTAGCTGCAGTATCTGTTATCCAAGTTATTTTGTCATTTTTAATATCACAAGCAACTTCAACTGCTCTGATCATTTGTGCCTTGTGCAAAACCTTAGCAGACATAGCTATTGGTTTTATATCTCTTTTAATTTCAGCTACTTGAGTAGGTGCTTGATTGTGTCATTGTATTAGGCACCTGACATTCAATGTTTGTGGGAAGAAACATTTGAAAACATTTGAAAATTTAGCTTTTGTGTGTTCAGGCTCTACTTCTTAATTCAACAAACATTCTTTTGCAATATGTCCCAATTCTCCACAAACAAAACATTTATAACTTCATTACTTCTTTGTTGGCTTCGTGATTTCACTGATCTGAATAGTGTTTGTTTCAAAATTTTTCTTTTGCTTTAGTGTTTTGCTCACTAAACTTCACATGATAGCAATGCAAGGTTTTCATCTGCACTACTAGATTCCTCTTTTATCCGCAAAATCTTCTTTTCTTCAATAATGAGATGACTTTTAACATCTGCAACCTTAAGTTTCTCTTCTTGTCATTCCAAATGTAATACTAGCAGTTCATAATCTTATGGTAAACCAATTAACAGTATGCAAGCTAATTGGGACTCATTAAATTTCATGTCAGATTTATCAATACTATTAATAATGTCTAATTTTCGTGAAATAGTTGTTCATTGATTCTTTCTTTTTTTTAAACGCAAAACAGATCCTAAGCCAGTTGTTATGTAAAAATCATGCCACATTTCATGTAGATTTTCTCCAAGGCTTGCCGCACGTCCTTTGCAGAATTGTAGTGCTTAATGTTTTTCAAATATTCATCACTTATTGTTAAGATTATACAATTACATGCCTTTCAATCAATTTAAAATCTTTTGTGCTTCAGTTGGATTATCAAAACTGGGATCAATGATCTCTCAACAACCCTTTCCTTCCATGGTGCTTTGAGACAAATAGATCAACTGATATAATTATCTGCATTTAAATGAGCAATGTGAAAAACCTTGTATTCTAGCAGACATTATCTTCCTTTGTTAATTCTCAGTTATATGTAATTCTTGAACTAATAGTATAAGTATTTTCACTCTACTTATTAGATTATAGGTACTCTTACCTTGATTACGATGTTGGAACTTTTTCTAAAATGAATGTGATCATTCTCCTTAATTTCAATCACATCACTAACTGAAACCCTTACTACTAGAAGTTTAGCTTTCTTTGAAGATTTATTCTTTGAACTGTCCTGGGCCCATAACCTGTTAATTATCATATAAGAAACTAGAGTAGCTAAACAGAACATCTTTATTCAACATGATGAACAAGCTAGATGAACAAAAGGTAAAAAAGTGGGTTAGTGAGTAATGGTCACACAATAAATAAGAATCTGCCACTACTCAAGTGCCCTGTTGAAATCAAACATGACAGTAAGACAGTTAAACCCATTAACAATTCTCTATGTTTATAAAATATTTTGTATTTTTTAATAAACAACTTAGGATATCATAAATTGATATATTTTTTTAACATTAAATCTTCAAATTGTAATTTAATTAAATTTACAAATTTATGTTGAAAAAATCATAGGGCAATTAGGGATAGAAATTAGTAATAACAGTACTTAAATAAATAGTAAATTGACAGACATATAAACATATACAGAGATTTTTATGAAAATATTTGAAGTGGATAAAATAAAATTTAATTANCTTACTATTTAGATAAAAATTTTCTTTTATACATTTTCTATACAGTATAATTTTAGGTATTGATTATATTATTATTAATTGACTTCACTTTCAATAAATAACAATTTACATGTTTTGTTTCTATATAAACTATATGATAATTTTTCTATTAAAAAAATGAACTTTTGAACATCTTATACAGTATTAATTAAAATGATTCATCTGATATACTTAGTCATTGTCTTTATACAATTTGTGTAAAGACAATGACTAAGGTAATGACTAGATTAACAAATAGATTAACAAATGATAAAGAATTCAATTTAAATATCATTTAGAGATTTGGAATAGACAAGTAATGTTAACATAATAAAATTATGCCAAAAAAGTTCTGTTTTCAAAAAAGAAACTGGATACTATATAAAAATTTGAGTATCTTTACTATGAGCAGCATTTTAAAGTAGACTATGATCTTGATTATTATTGAGTAAAATAAATTATTATTTAGATTAACATTTGAAAGAAATAAAAGTTGATTTCATAGGAGGCTAGATATTTATGTTGCACCAAATATTAAAGAACTGGAATTGATGAAGAAACTGTTTATTGATTTCATCAGCCCATGACTCAGCTAAAGAAAAATTTGGAGGTATCATGGCCAAATATGAAATATTATGTACATTATAATTTAAGTTCATTTTATGTTTGGCCATATACTGTAACTAGATGAAGTTTTATCATTAACTCCAGTTATAAAATTTTTGGGTAAAATAGAAATACTTAGAACAATTCAAAATTAAAAAGGAAGTGATAGAAAAATTTTTTCTCAACAATAAAGCTTATCATGGGTAAATTTCTGAAGAAAAGTGATAAAATAAAAATAACTGGGAAAAGAATAAAGACAGTTTTTGTTGATAAAATACTGCTAATACTGTAGAAGAAACAAAATAAAACTGAAAACTATTTCTAAGGTACTGTACAGTACTATACAATGAACTAGTAAAAATTCGAATAAAAATCAATAAAGTAGTACAAATTCATGATTATATATCAAAAGGTGAAACTAATATAATCCATACTTAATAATATGATGAATATAGAATTTTAAAAAGATACAGTATCTTGAAATAAGTTAATGCTAACAAAAAGATAAAATGTATACCATCTATTCTAAAACATGTATGCATCTAAAATAATAAAATCTCCAATAATATCTATAAAAAATATACTGAAAATATATAAAATATTTATGAGTAATATTAATTTGAATAATACAACAACAACAGTAACAGAAAAATAAAATACTAAAAAGAGACTTGTCACAGAAAGATTAACCCTTCCACATAAAGAAGGCAGACGTGGCCTGATTGACATAGTTAACCTTCACTACANACGAACTTAACGGGTTTTTGTGTCAAATTTGTAAGCTTGCCGACTTTTAGGGAAAATCAGTTAATCGTGTGTCGGTGATGGTCTAGGGTCCATTCGTACGTTGGTGGTGGCAGAGGAGACAAAGATGACAAGTATTTTACAGTGAAAATCATTTATTAAAAACGGAAGATGCTTATATATTTGAGGTAGTTGGAAATGGCTTATCTACAGTATTTTCTCTCGGCACTGAGGAGTGGCGTATCACTGGTCCTACGATAGTGCAAGCTTATCAGTCGTAGCCCCAGAGCGGAAGAGATGGGTTCGCTTGGTCACAGAAGCGACGGTAGGTGACAGAGCTGCAACGACTGGAGCGGTCCGCGAGACACAACACAAATTTTAGCAGGCAAGACTTCAGGCTTAATCCAGATAAAGATGACACAGATTAATCACCATAGAATTTTTAGGAAAACTGCGTTTTGACCTTGAGATTCGGGGTTTTTATAGTATTTTTTCCTCTTTGTCTCCTTACGATTAGTCCTGCGTCCCATTCCTCGCTTCCCGATTGTTTTCTTCTTTGTCTCCAAAACCAAAACCAGATCAGGTCACGAGAAAGGTTTGTTCCGAGGCATTTATTTGACACCTATTCGTCAACTCTGATCAGAGATTGTCGATAAACCTATAAGCCTTTCGCTCACAATTTAGCCTGTTGTTTCTGCTATCTGTCATTTTAAAACTTTAACGATCGTGTGCGATGTTTTTATACCAGTCAAATCTTTTCCCTTTTCCGAAAATTTAACCTAAATCGACTGTTTATGAGCACGTTTTCCTATATTTTCATTAAAGAAAACCCATTTTACAAATAAAATTACAAAAATACTGACGGCTAGAACGGATTAATTGCATTTGCATTAATTTATATGGGAAAAATTGCTTCGGTTAACGAACAATTCAGTTAACGAACGGACTTGTGGAACAGATTACGTTCGTTAACCGGGGTTCCACTGTAGTTTGTCTTGGAAACCATTTGGACGCTCCTCTACGAGTGGTGCCCAGTGCATGATAATCAGACAATCAAATTTAAACTACTAAAACTGCTAATTTCTATAAATATGAAGGTCTACAATACGATGAATGTCAATATTAGAATTATAGCTATTGTAATAATAAATTTTCTAGCAGTAACTGAACACAGTGTTCAACTTCACTAATCTATTCATTCAAAATTTTTGCTATATAATAATGCTATGTAACAAAAATTCTGAATAAAAGACTTGAAAGCACTTCAGATAAAAATAATTCTTTTTATTCATAATGTATACAAACAACAAGAAAGTTGTGCAATCTTTGTCTAACAATAATAGATTAATATTTGTTTTATTCATCTTACGTAAACAATAATCTTCTAAGTAGACATCATTAATTTGTTTTTATACAATTTTTATTTGAATGCTATTTTCTTATATAGAAAGAAACATATATATTTTTATTTTCATTTAAGTTTAATTTTTCATCATACATTTAATTTCTTCATTTATTCTTCAATTTCTACAGTGATTAGTGATTTTATTTTTGTTGATTTATTACAAATTTTAAATTTTTATAAAAATATCGCAGTAATTATGCAATTAAAATTTCATTAGAATACTTACTTTTGATTAATTCAAGTGCTTCTTCCTTCGTCCTGGTTATTTTTTCTTCTCTCCATGAAGATGGACGTCTTGATTCCTGATGTTTTACCAATAAATGACTACATCGCACTTGCTCACCTTGACCACTTCCAGGAGAAGAAGGTTCAGCAGGTTTTGTTGGTCGTTCCCATTGACTCTCTTTTGTATAAATATTGAGATAGTAAGGTTGACCTACATTAAAAATTAATCAATTATGTCATTACTTGCTATGAAATCACATTTAATTATCATTAAAAAGTAGTTTTCTATACTTTTGTTTATTTCATATTAGCTTACCCGTCGCGCATTGCTGCGATCTCAGAAGAAACGAAATTCAAGTTTCGTTATGATAAAATTAAATTTACATTTTATCATTTTTATTGAAACTTAGTATTATATTATTATTATTATTCATTTTAATTGGGAAAATATTTCAAAGTGTCGTTTCAATTCTATTTATTTATTGGAGTGCTTGTGGATACACGATATTTTTTGTTTTTCTGTCTGATGCGTACACGAATAAATCAGAAGTTTTTCCGACGCGTGAACAGGCCACATACAGTTGTACTGTACATGTGAGAAGCACGGATTCTTTAAATTTAGCCCACATACACACAGAGATTGTTAGAAGTGCGATATTCCTCATTTTTATATAATTTTTTTAAATCCTTTATAATTATGATTATTTAATTGCTCCTTCCTCTCTTCCTTGGCATGTTGTGAAATTTCTGATAGTTGGATAATAAACTGTTTTATTGTAATTTGTCTTTTTAAATTATTAGATGATATTAAAATTTGGAAAAAGGGATCCCTAGATCGGTAAAATAGGCG
The DNA here is from genome assembly GCF_000671375.1 of Centruroides sculpturatus. Taxonomy (NCBI): domain Eukaryota; kingdom Metazoa; phylum Arthropoda; class Arachnida; order Scorpiones; family Buthidae; genus Centruroides; species Centruroides sculpturatus. The sequence goes on along the minus strand of NW_019385861.1, from coordinate 107,559 downwards.
AATTTCCTTCTACAACTTCAGTTGTTGTTCGGAATACAGTTAAAGTTTTAACAAAGTTCGAGTGAATACGTAATTAGCAAAAAATAGTTGAAATAAAGTGATTAAACAAAAATTATTACAAATATCGTAAATAACAGTTTACAAATGCATATATAGAGATATTTTTTGAAGGGGGAGAAATGGTCTTCACAATTTGAAATCGATCTAACACAGTGCTCGAATGCTCATGTAAACGCGCGCCATCTATCGTAGGATAAGTGTACTTTCGTGGGAGTGAATTAAAAAACTTTCCAAAAGTTTTATGGCAATCGTACTATGCCACAAACCTTCGCCGGAGTATATTAAACAACTTCCAAAAGTTTCACGGCCATCGGATAAACGGTGTGGTAATGCATAAAGGATAGACAGACACACACACACACATACATTCATTTTTGTATATATAGATTTAAGTCACAATATAGAATTGACATATTCCCTGCCAAGAGTACACTTAGAGCAAGGAATGTATTGAATGTTTTGATATGATATACAGGACTTTCTAAAAGAATGAGGCATTTATAGACATAACTCCAGTTTCCACTTCCAGTTATAGACATCAGTTTTTATTGAAAAAAACTGATGTCTATAACTGCATGTTTAACTTTTATTGAAAAAAAGTTAAACATGCAGCAATACATGACAGTTCTCCAAGTTTAATTTCATATAACATGATCATTGTTCTTTCTTTCATGGCCATTAGGCAGCATGAAAATCAAAAATGGAAACTGAACAGAAGGCATTTTGCATGCACAGATTTGAGGTTTGCATCTGCATGTATCTGATGATGATGAGTACCGAGTGAGGGAGGTATATCAACAGAGTCTGTGCCCAGAGGAAGCAGAGAACTGCAAATGCCTCAATATTGTGGAGAATGTGGCATACATAAAACCAGACTGCAGTGCAGCACCCATTGAAACCAAAAGACAATGTAGTGAGAAGATATTTAGCTCAGACATGCACGAGAAGATGGAAAACAATGGGTTTCTTGGAACATCTAATTTTCAATAACAATTGTCATTTTTCATGTCAGTGGAAAAGTCAACCAGTACAATATCTGCTTCTGTAGTACAGAGTATCCACACACAGCATGACTCCTTGAAAGTCCTTCTGCTCAGAACTGTCATTCATAAATTTTTTTTCACATCCAATAGACATTACAGAAGCAGAAATGGGTGAAATTTACTAAACATTACTGCATGTGTTGCAAAGTTTTAGTTATTTAGTAGTGTTGTAGTAGTAACAGTAGCAGTAGCAGGCACTGGCAAAACTATTGCAACAGCTGTTGCATTGCCAGCTCATAAAGGATTGAAAAATTTTTATCCTTATAGTTTTAATTACAATAAAATAATTATGCAATATTAAACTGTATCTTATTTTATGTCTTAAACATCCTTATTTGTGAAAATAAGTTTCTTACATTTAATGACATCAAATTCCTTCAGAATGCATTCTTCACATAGACTGTACCAATATCCATTATTAAAATAAATTTTATTATATACATACTTCTTTAAATACTGTATATTACATACTATGAAATTTTTATTATTATTGTTTTTATAACATTTTTTAATTGGAATTCCAAATTGTTACAATAATATGGAATGTATAGTACAATTTCAAAAAGTTTTTCCTTTAAACTGTAAGTTCATATTAATAAAAAGAGCATCAGTTCAAAGTTATTTGTTTTTGCACTTTTATCCATATGAAAGGCAAACATAGAGTGACATCTAAATCTTTTAAAAGCTATTCTGTTTAGAATACTTTCTGTTAATTAGTAGTAATATAAATGAGTGCTATCTTAATAATCTTTTAATTCTTTAATAAACTGTGTTTTCTTGGAATGAAATTAATGATTAATTTCAATAACTACATTCATTGAAACTTATGGACAAGATAATAATTTATTCTATTCAGATCGTATTAGTACTTCTAATTTAATGTTTTGATTTTTTGCCAAACTGAAACCAAAGTAAAATGAATATGAGATATTGACTCAAATATCATAATTAATGAATGGATTTTAAATATTTTGTGTCTTTTTTTTTGCAAACTGCTATGAAATTGGGAGAGACAAAAATCTATTCCATGATGCCATTCTCAAAATTCAAAAGAGCATATACTTCACATAACTTTTTAAGTTTGCATGCTTGAAATAATTGGACATATTTGAAATTTTACAGAGAATTAAACTCTAAGAAAAAGGCTGACTAATGCTTGGAAAAAAGTAATTTTTAATAAGGAGTATGTTTCAGTGTTTTATGCTGCATAATGAGCCAAAGTAAAATGATGCACTTGGCCAGAAGCTGTAAATTTCTACATGCAAAATGTTGACAGGATTAAAAAAAAGGTCTATCATGTTATTTTTTGATGAAGCAGAATGCATGTACAACGCTTGGGATTGCCTCAAGAACCTCAGTTAAAACTATTACTTGATTTACTTTTCAAGTAACTATGCATTTCTAACTATTGAAAGTAAGTGTCTTGAGATTCAGAAAATGTCTTTTAATGAATTCTTGGGAAAAGCCTACAATGTTAGATAAAAGTTTGTTCAGACAAAAGGTTCCATTGCCAGAAAAGTACTTGAAAAATTATACATTGTGCTAAAGAAGAGTGAAGAATACCAAATTGTGGATGCTGTAAATCACTGTTTATTAGAAGTAACTTCAGCCAATTCTGCTTTACTAAGAGTGTTTAAACCCAAAAATCTAACAGTAATTAAAGATGCTTTAATCATTATAAGCAATGTAGAGCATTCATTTAACATGAGAAAAGTTACATTAGACAATTAACAGCACAGACTAACAACTGAAAACTATAGTTTGTCATGCTTATTTTGTATATCAAAATTGTGAATAAAAAAAATCCAAGAAACATTGGCTTAAATCGTAAATGTAAATTAAGACAAAAAAATAAATGTTTCTATCATAAATCTTTATCTTTTTGTATTATTATTACCAGATATGCACATTTCTGTATATTTTGTAAGTTTCAGGTTCATATTTTGGATTAAAAATGTCATAAAAATCAAAAGTTTAATCATGGCAATTACTTCATTCTCATAAAATACTCATTTATTTTTTAATTTTACATCTAATATAAATAAAAAAATCTGATCAAATTTCACTGTGATATATTGTATAAGAGTTTATCAAGATAACTTACTGAAGATGTTAAGGATCATTTGGTGTCCTGTTAGATCCAGTTCCTACATTCTTTTTTATATGAGCTATAATTTATGTATATATTGGATTGTTCAAAAAGTAATTTCTTTTTTTACCACTAGACGGATTAGTCGTATTTTTCCTGCCATTTTCATTCTAAAGCATATTATCATTATATACTTTGACAGCTAGCATTTTAAGGCTTATTTGTAAAAAATTTTGTTTGATTTTGTAGAATTGTTTATTTTTTGTGTCCCTTCAAATATAGAAGATCAGAAGCAGCATCTTCGGCATATTTTGCTCTTTTATTACCGAAAAGGTAAGAATGCTGTTCAAGTGAGAAAAAAATTGGGTGACATGTATGGAGATGTATTGACAGAACGACAGTGCCAAAACTGGTTTACAAAATTTCATTCTGGCAATTTCAATATTGAAGATGCACCACGTTCTGGATGGCCAATTGAAGCCAATGAAAACAAAATAAAGGTACTGATTGAAGCAAACTGCCGAATAACAACACGTGAAATCACTAAGAGATTAAATTTGTCAAATTGAACTGTTTATGATTACTTGAAACAAATTGGTTTCATTTCAAAGCTTGATATATGGGTTCCACATGCTCTTAAAGAGAGATGCTCTCTTTGGTGGGATTTTAAGGAAATTTTTTTTACCAGACAATTTAACAATTGATTCAAAAGTGTACTGCCATTGAGTAAACAAATTGAGTAATATCATCAAACAGAAAAGACAGCCAGAAGTGATCAACAAAACAGGTGTAGTGTTTTACCATGATAATGTCAAATTTCACACAAGTTTGGTAACTCGTTAGAAACTGTTATAACTTAGATGGGACCTGCTATCACACCAACCATTCGACAGATCGAGCACACTCAGACAGAGCCGGCCCTACCATAGAGCAAATGGAGCAACCGCTCCAGGCGCTAAGTCCTAAGGGACACCATAATAGGATCTCACTCCACGCTAAAACTTGCCTCAGGCCAGCACTGCACTCAGATTACTACTAGTTCCGGTTTATACAAATTTTTTTAACTGTAAGACATTTACTTGAAATGACAATGTCAAAAATCACTTGGATCAGTTTTTTGTAAGCAACGATCAAAACTTTTATGAATGTGAAATCATGCTATTACCAGAAACGATGACAACAGGTATTTGACCAAAACGGTCGATATATAATTCAATAAAATATTTATTTATTATAAAAATATTGTGTTTTTTTC